>NC_041386.1:198661803-198682625 GCF_002162155.2 Triticum dicoccoides
AGGGATGCTTCCCCGACAGAACAGCTCCGCCAGAGCCCTAGATTGGTTCCGCCAAGGTTCCGCCTCGAGACAGCGGCGCTTCATCCCGAAAGCTTCCTTATAATTTTTCCAGGGCGAAAGACTTCATATAGCAAAAGATGGGCACCAGAGGCCTGCCAGGGGGCCCACGAGGCAGGGGCGCGCCCAGGGGGTAGGTCGCGCCCCCACCCTCGTGGATGGTGGGTGGCCCCACTCTGGTGCTTTCTTCGCCCAATATTTTTTATATATTCCAAAATTGACTTTCGTGGAGTTTTAGGATTATTGGAGTTGTGCAGAACAGGTCTCTAATATTTGCTCCTTTTCCAGCCCAGAATTCTAGCTGCCGACATTCTCCCTCTTCGTGTAAACCTTGTACAATAAGAGAGAATAGGCATAAGTATTGTGACATAATGTGTAAAAAGAACCCATAATGCAATAAATATTGATATAAAAGCATGATGCAAAATGGACGTATCAACGGACCCACACGGCTTGGGGATAATGCAGCCCGAGGGGCGCCCCCAACTAAACAAACCAAAAATGTCACCTAGCACTGTTGCTGATGAGGTGTTGAAGAAGCTGAAGATGCGCGCTGGCGAAGTCGCTCCTCACGAGTCGCCCAGGTCCTGAGCCTCGCGAGGCTCTGGAGGCCACGAGGATCCATCGCCATCTCCGATAAGATCGCCTGGTGCCTGGCCTCATGAGCCGCCAGGATGCCCCGCGTGTGGCGCTGGTGCATGGTAGCCCTATTAAGCAAAGCGAAAGGCATGCGAATGTAGCTGTGAGGGGGGCCCTCGCACCGCCAACGTGGGACGGCCAGAAATGCTCCTGGGACGCCGGTCTATTGAGCCTTGGGATATTGACGCAGGTGCGCAGCTCGCTACCCTCGCCGGGGGAGGGAGATGTGCCCGGTGGTGCAAAGCGACGCTTGCCTCGCATGGTTCTTGCCTCCTGAACCTCCTCGGTCGCCTTGGTGATGAACTCCTGAGCGCCTGGCGCTTGGCGACCTAAGCTCTCCTCGCGGAAGCGTGCTTTGAAGCATGCCTCCACATGGTGCCCAAACAGCTCCCTCGTGATGCTGGCCAGGTCAGAGGCCCTCCACAGGAGAGCCCCCGAGCCCAGCGTAAGAGGGGTGCCAGGCGCGCCTTCCATTGTGAGAGAGGAAGGCGCCCCGCCAGTGGGCGCAGGCCCTGAGGCGCAGTCGTCGGATGCCCCATCCTCCTGAGGTCCTAGGAGCAGTAGCTGCTTCTTCTTCTTCTTGGGGAAGGCCTCAGCAGGGTATGTAGCGACCTAGTCATTTGGGTTCTAGACCGCCGCAACATGATAGGCATGCTCAAGGGAGCACACTGTGTGCTTCTCATCGCGGGCGACTATGATGATGGCGTAGCTTCTTGGCATCTTGAGGACATTGTAGCCATGATGAGTCGCAGCCATGAACTTGGCCAGGGCCAGATACCCAAAGATGGCGTTGTACGCGAGGCGAATGTGGGCGACGTCAAAGTCGATGACTTAGTGCGGTAGTTGTCGCAATTGCCGAAGGTCTGAGGGAGGTGGATCTGCTGTATCGTGGTGGTGGAGCCATTGGTCACTCCTGAGAAAGGCTTGGTAGGCTAAAGCTGGTCGTACGGCAGCTAGAGCCTGTCGAACGTCTCAACAGAGAGAACATTGAGCCCCGCGCCACCATCGATGAGTGTCTTGGTGACGAGGATGTTGCTGATGGTTGGCGGGTATAGCACCGGGAGGGCGCCAGCAGTGGCCGCGCACTTGAGCTGGTCAGTAGAGTCAAAGGTGATGGAGTACTTGGACCACCTGAGCGGGCGTGTCGCCTCAAGCTTGGGGAGGGCCACATTCACCTCTCGAGTGAACTGCTTGAGGACACGAAGGGATGCAGGGTCCTGAGTGCTGCCTAGGATGCAAGCGATGGCACGAGGCTCTTGGAAGCCCCCAGCCCCATCATACTAGTGGTTGTCCTTGTTCCTTCTTGGTGGCGGTGGCAGAGGAGGAAGGCCAGTGTTGCCCTGAGGTCGGTCCTCACGAGGCTGATCCCTCCAGGGACCCTCGCGAGGTGGCCTTGCCGGTGGTCCTCACGAGGCCGGTCGTGCTAGTCCTAGCGGGGGTCGCGGTTTTCCCAACGTCCTTTGCCTGGGCCTCCTCCATGGTCGTAGCCTCTGTCATTGCACTCGGGGCAATGACCGACACACCCATCGCGGATGACCCTGAGCTCTTGGCAGTCACTGGTGTTATGGCTCTGCATGTTGTGGAAGACGCAGAACGGGCGGCTGCCCTTGGATGACTCCGAGTGGTCGCAGCCGCGCTTCATCTCAGGTTCAGCCGCGAGCACAGCTAGTCCCTTGCGCTTCACGTCCTTCGCCTTGGCCTCCTTGTCTTCTGGGTCGGCCTCCGGGAGCTCGAGGAGGGAAAGGCATCCTTCCTCAGCTCTTGCGCACTTGGTTGCCATGTTGAACATCTCCAGAGCCAAGCACGTGTCCTCGGGTATGGTGAGCTCTTCCCTCATCTTGATGTCGCAGATGCCATCGGTGACGGCTGAAATGATGGCTTCGTCCGACACCTTGGGGATCTTGAGGCGAACGTTGCTGAAGCGCTGGATGTATTTGTGCAATGTCTTCCCTGGTTGTTGCCTGATGCGCCACAGCTGTCGCGGGTACCCTGGAAGTTGGAGATGAAGCGCTTGCGCATTTCGTCCTAGGAGGAGATTGATCCCACGGGGAGGTTCAGGAGCCTTGAGCGCATGCTATCCTTGAGGGCCAAGGGAAACCAGTTCGCCATGACCTTCTCATCGCCCCTAGCTTCCTTGATGCTCAGCTCATAGAGCTACAGGAACTCGGCAAGGTCTGGCTTGAACTTCCTTGGCCAGATGACGCGACACAACTCCGGGGTGAATTCATGGCAGCCTGCCTTACTCACCGGGGCTTGTCGTGGAGGTGGATCCTGATCTTGGCACTCGCGCTCCACCGCTTGGGGAGGCACACGGTCTTGACGCGACGGTGGTGGGAGTGCACACGCCTCTCCTTGCGGCCGCTGCACCACCTGGCAGCTTTCCTTGTCGTGCGACGGCACCCTACGCGGCGGGTCGCGCCGTGGAGCCTAATGTCGCTTGAAGCTACATCGATATTTCCCCAAAGAGGAAGGGCTGATGCAGCACAGCAGCAGTAGGTATTTCCCTCAGATATGAAACCAAGGTTATCAAACCAGTAGGAGAACCAAGCAACACAATGTAAACAGCACCTGCACACAAACAACAAATACTCACAACCCGACGTGTAAAAGGGGCTGTCAATCCCTTTCGGGTAACGGTGCCAGAAATTGGCAAACGGACATGAGAGAGCTGTAAATATTTATAGATCGAATGCCAAATAAAATAAATTGCAGCAAGGTATTTTTGTATTTTTGGTTTAGTAGATCTGAAAATAAAAGGCAAACAAAATAGATCGCGAAGGCAAATAATATGAGAAAGAGACCCAGGGGCCGTGGGTTTCACTAGTGGCTTCTCTCGAGAAAATTAGCAAACGGTAGGTAAACAAATTATTGTTGGGCAATTGATAGAGCTTCAAATAATCATGATGATTCCAAGCAATGATCACTACATAGGCATCATGTCCAAGATTAGTAGACCGACTCCTGCCTTCATCTACTACTATTACTCCACACATCGGCCGCTATCCAGCATGCATCTAGTGTATTAAGTTCATGGAGAAACCGAGTAAGGCAATAAGAATGATGACATGATGTAGACAAGATCTATCTATGTAGAGATAGACCCTATCATTTTATACTTAGTAGCAACGATACATACGGGTCGGTTCCCTTTCTGTCACTAGGATCAACCATCGTAAGATTGAACCCACTACAAAGCACCTCTTCCCACTACAAGATAAATAGATCAAGTTGTCCATACAAAACCCAAATATCGGATCAGAAATACGAGGATATAAGCAATCATGCATATAAGAGATCAAAGAAACTCAAATAACTTTCATGGATATAAAAAGGTAGATTTGATCATAAACTCAAAGTTCATCCAATCCCAACAAACACACCGCAAAAAGAGTTACATCATATGGATCTCCAACAGACCATTGTATTGAGAATCAAACGAGAGAGAGAGGAAGCCATCTAGCTACTAACTACGTACCTGAAGGTCTACAAAGAACTACTCACGCATCATTGGAGAGGCACCAATGGAAGTGGTGAACCCCTACGTGATGGTATCTAGATTGGATCTGGTGGTTCTGGACTCTGCGGCGGCTGGAATTGATTTTTGTCGACTTCCCTAGGGTTTTTGGAATATTGGGGTATTTATAGAGCAAAGTGGTGGTCCGGGGGGCACCTGATGTGGGAACAACCCACGAGGGCGCGCCTGGGCTTCCTGGCGCGCCCTGGTGGGTTGTGCTCTCCTCAGAGCACCCCCCAGGCGCTGCCTTAGCCCATTAGGTGTCTTATGGTCCATAAAAAATCTCCATAAAGTTCCGTTGCATTTGGACTCCGTTTGGTATTGATTTTCCGCGATCTAAAAAACAAGCAAAAAACAGCAACTGGCACTTGGCACTATGTCAATAGGTTAGTACCGAAAATGATATAAAATGATTATAAAACATCGAAGATTGATAATATAACAACATGGAACAATCAAAAATTATAGATACGTTGGAGACGTATCAACATCCCCATGCTTAACTCCTACTTGCCCTTGATTAGGTAAGTGATAAAAATAGAATTTTTGACGTGGAATGCTGCCAAACATGTGATATCATAATCTTTACTTCATAGCATGGACATTTGGTCTTTTATATTGTTCAAAGCAATAGTCTAGTTTTGACATGATAACTTAAATACTCAAGCATATGAACAAGCAACCATGTCTTTCAAAATATCAACGCTAAAATAAGCTATCCCTAGCCCATTATGCTCAATCATTGATCCATTCAAGAAACACACTCGCATATTAAATACACCCAATGCTCAAGTACGATCATAGTGCCCCCTAGTTGGTGCTTTTATAAGAGAAGATGGAGACTCAAATAAAAAATAAAATTGCATAGAGTAAAAGAAAGGCCCTTCATAGAGGGAAGTAGGGATTTGTAGAGGTGCCAGATCTCAAAGAGAAAATTGAGAGATAAAAACATTTTGGGAGGCATACTTTTCCCACCAACGAAAATGACTTAGAGTTCCCAACACTTTCCATGCTAGATATATCATAGGCGGTTCCCAAGCAGAAATTAAAGTTTATTCCTTTTTCCACCATACTTTCACTTTCCATGGCTAACCGTATCCACGGGTGCCTTCCATGCCAACACTTTCCAAGGAATTTATTATTTGACAACATAAAGTAAATTCATTTTTCATTTCAGGATTGGGCATCCCTAACACATTTTCCTTACTCTTGTGCAATGACAAGTGAATAAACACTCATCGTGAGAATAACACATCTAGCATGGAAAAAATTAGCCACCCCTCGCTGCCTCGCAAGCGGTATCAGCACACAAAAGGGAAATTTATTTTGAATATTAGAGATGGCACATACAAATTTGCTTAGAAAAGCAAAAGAATACCGCATATAGGTAGGTATAGTGGACTCATGTGGCAAAACTGGTTTAAAGGATATTGGATGCACAAGTAGAGATCATACTTAATGCAAAATGAAGGCTAGCAAAAGATTGAGAAGTGACCAACCAAGAAACGAATAGTATCATGAGCGAGCATTAAGCATAATTAGCACTGAATAATGCACCACAAGTAGGATGTAATTTCATTGCACAACTATTACTTTCGTGCTTGCATAGGGAATCACAAACCTTAACACCAATATTCTTACTAAATCATAATTACTCATCAACATAACTCACATATCACATCATCATATATCAAAACTATTACTAAGAATCAAGTTTATTTTGTCCAATGATCTTCATGAAAGTTTTTATTATATCCTTCTTGGATATCTATCACTTTGGGACTAATTTTCAGGTGTTGCTTTTGATAAGCTCAAACAAATATAAAGTGAAGATCATGAGCATAATATTTATTTCCCTTAAATTAATTTAAGTGAAGAAAGAGAGCATTTCTTCAAAAATACTAAAGCACACCGTGCTAAAAAAGATATAAGTGAAGCACTAGAGCAAGTCCATAGCTCATAAAAAATTAAGTGAAGCATAGAGAGCAGTTCTAGCAAATCATGCATAATTTTGGCTCTCTCAAATAGGTGTGTCCAGCAAGGAATCAAGACTAAAAACACAAAACAAAACAAGCAAAGACTCATAGTATACAAGACGCTCCAAGAAAAACACATAGTATGTGACGAATAAAAATATAGCATCGAGCAAAATACTGATGGTCGTTAGAAGAAAGAGGGGATGCCACTTGGAGCATCCCCAAGCTTAGTTGCTTGCTTCTCTTTGGATAATAAGTTGGGGTTCCATGGGAATCACCAAGCTTAGGCTCTTCTTACTCCTTATTCCTTCATCCATCCTAAGATAACCGAAAACTTGAAAACTTCAATCACACAAAACTCAACAAAACCTTTGTGAGATCCGTTAGTATAAGAAAATAAATCACTACTATCAGTGTTGTTGAAAACCAATTCATATTTTATTATTGCATTATATCTACTATATTCCAACTTTTCTATGGCAAAAACTCTTCAAAGAAAACCATAGAATCATCAAAACAAGCACACAACGCAAAGAAAACAGAATATGTCAAAAACAGAACAATCTGTAGAAATCTGGATATTTCGAATACTTTTGTAACTCCAAAAACTATGAAAAATTAGGACGACCTGGGTAATTTGTATATTAGTCTTCTGCAAAAAGTAGGTATTTTATCGCTCTCTGGTTAAAAATGAGAATTCTTTTCGTGAGCACTAAAGTTTCTTTTTTTAGCAAGATTAAACAACTATCACTCAAGAAGATCCTAAAGGCTTTACTTGTCACAAACACAAAAAACACAGTCGTAACAGTAGCATAATTGTGCTAACACTCAAGAACAGAAAGCAAAAAGCAAAAATATTTTTTATTCATTAGGCTGCCTCCCAACAAGCGCGATTGTTTCATGCCCCTAGCTAGGCATAAAGCAAGGATCTAAGTTTTTTCATCCATAGTTTTGGCTACTTTGGTAAGGGTTTTCTCAAACCTGGGAGGATCTTTACACTTCCCTAAATTCTCAGCAAAAGAAACCATCTTTAGATCCAAAATATCCAATCGCGTGTTGCAAAGAGTAATCAGGGTATTCATGTGATTGATACTACAATTGAGATGTTTGAGGGGTTCGTTATATTTGTGTAATTCAACCATGTGTTTATGCAAATAACCGAGTTTGTACAACATTTCAACTCCCTCTGGGGTGAAACAAAACCCCTTCTTTTGAGGTGGAACCCCCAAAATTCCTTCTAAAATTTCATAGGCAGCATTGTCATCAAGCTCAATAAAATTCCCTTTAGCGGCAAAATATAGGAGTTGTCTATGATGCAAAGCCAATCCTATGTAAAAATTACGAAGCAAGATCTTAGCGTCCCCCTTTAAATTGCAAATACGATAAGATTCCATAAGCCTATACCGAGCATCTTTCAAATTTTCTCCTTGTCTTTTCTTGAAGTAAAGAACTTCAATATTTGGTGACAAAGGAGGGGTAGGCACACTAGCTGTTATGACTAGAAAGCAAGAACACAGATAGATATGGCAAGTAAACACCGGTATTTCCCCAAAGAGGAAGGGTTGATGCAGCACAACAACAGTATGTATTTCCCTCGGATATGAAAGCAAGGTTATCGAACCAGTAGGAGAACTAAGCAACACAACGTAAACAACACCTGCACACAAATAACAAATACTCGCAACCCGACGTGTAAAAGGGGTTGTCAATCCCTTTCGGGTAATGGTGCCAGAAATTGGCAACGGACGTGAGAGAGTTGTAAATATGGATAGATCGAACGCCAAATAAAATAAATTGCAGCAAGGTATTTTTGTATTTTTGGTTTAGTAGATTAGAAAATAAAAGGCAAATAAAACAGATAGCGAAGGCAAATAATATGAGAAACTGACCCGGGGGTCGTAGGTTTCACTAGTGGCTTCTCTCAAGAAAAATAGCAAACGGTGGGTAAACAAATTACTGTTGGGCAATTGATAGAACTTAAAATAATCATGACGATATCCAAGCAATGATCATTACATAGGCATCACGTCCAAGATTAGTAGACCGACTCCTGCCTGGATCTACTACTATTACTCCACACATCGACCGCTATCCAGCATGCATCTAGTGTATTAAGTTCATGGAGAAACAGAGTAATGCAATAAGAACGATGACATGATGTAGAAAAGATCTATCTATGTATAAATAGACCCTATTGTTTTATCCTTAGTAGCAACGATACATACGTGTCGGTTCCCTTTCTCTCACTGGGATCAAGCACCGTAAGATCGAACCTACTACAAAGCACCTCTTCCCATTGCAAGATAAATAGATCAAGTTGGCCAAACAAAACCCAAATATCGGAGAAGAAATACGAGGCTATAAGCAACCATGAATATAAGATATCAAAGATACTAAAATAACTTTCATGGATATAAAAGGATAGATCTGATCATAAACTCAAAGTTCATCCGATCCCAACAAACACACGCAAAAAGAGTTACATCAAATGGATCTCCAAGAGAGCATGTATTGAGAATCAAACGAGAGAGAGAGGAAGCCATCTAGCTACTAACTACGGACCTGAAGGTTTACAAAGAACTACTCACGCATCATTGGAAAGGCACCAATGGAAGGGGTGAACCCCTCCGTGATGGTGTCTAGATTGGATCTGGTGGTTCTGGACACTGCGGCGGCTGGAATTGATTTTTGTCGACTCGCCTAGGGTTTTTGGAATATTGGGGTATTTATAAAGCAAAGAGGCGGTCCGGGGGACACCAGAGGTGGGCACAACCCACCAGGGCGCGCCTGGGCCTCCTGGCGCGCCTTGGTGGGTTGTGCTCTCCTTGGAGCACCCCCCAGGCGCATCCTTGGCCCATTAGGTTTCTTTTGGTCCATCAAAAATCTCCGTAAAGTTTCGTTGCATTTGGACTCCGTTTGGCATTGATTTTCTACGATGTAAAAAACATGCTAAAAAATAGCAACTGGCACTTGGCACTATGTCACTAGGTTAGTACCAACAAATGATATAAAATGACTATAAAATGATTATAGAACATCCAAGGTTGATAATATAACAGCTTGCAACAATCAAAAATTATAGATACATTGGAGACATATCAGAGCCTCACGCCTTGGCTTGGGGACGACGTCTTGGCTAGGAGGTGGAGGAGGCGCACCGTGGGCCACATCACCCATAAGGGTCGGTGTGGGTGGAAGCGAGCTGGATGGCGCAGGGAGCTCTCCCGCGGCACTATGGAGCTTGGTGATGCGGTCCAGCCAGTCCTCGTAGAGGTCATCGGTCGGGCGATATCACAGGAAATCGCATTCCATGAGCAATGCAGCATGCGCGTTTGCCTGCCCTCGGTTGGTGTGGGATGATGAATCGGCTGCCGGAGTCAGCGATGGGGTGGCGGTGTGCCCATCACGCCGCACAGAAGGCTGCAGCTACAAAGCCTTCTGCTCATGGGCCGCGGGGCCGGAGGCCGCGTTGGCCGCAGGCGATGGGAATGGCAGGGAGCACTGTGGCCTGCAGGTGCCGTCTGGGCGACGCGTGCGGCGAGGGCGGCCTGGCCCTCACGAAGAACTTGACGAGCATCAGCCATGGGAATGGCGAAACGTTGGCCAATCGACCGGAGGAATAGAGGCTCCGACGCACCCCCTACCTGGCGCGCCAAATGTCGGATTCGAAGCTCCGCAGACCCTTGATAGATTCGAACTCTAGGGTGCGTGCGAAGAACTCAACCTTCCCAGTCTGCCAAATCATTGATCTCACGTCCTAGCTCAGCAAACTAGAAGGAAATGGAAGAAGGCAGTTTACCCAAGTTCGGGCAACCTTGCGGTGTAATACCCTACTCCTGCTTTGTGGTGGATTGGCCTCGAGGTGGGCTGAAGATGAACTAGTACAGTGGGAGAACAACCTCAGGAGGTGTGTTTGATACATCCATTTTGCATCATGCTTTTATATCAATATTTATTGCATTATGGGCTGTTATTTCACATTATGTCACAATACTTATGGCTATTCTCTCTTATTTTACAAGGTTTACATAAGGAGGGAGAATGCCGGCAGCTGGAATTTCTGGGCTGGAAAAGGAGCAAATATTAGAGACCTATTCTGCACAACTCCAAAAGTCCTAAAACTCCACGGAACATCTTATAATAAATAATGAAAAATCCTCGCCAAAGATGAAGACCAGGGGGCCCACACCCTTCTCACGAGGGTGGGGGGCGCCCCCCCCCCTAGGGCACGCCCCTACCTCGTGGGTCCCCTGGTGGCTCTCCGATGACCATCTTCTCCTATATGAAGTATTTCGTCGAGAAAAAATAGGAGGCAACCTTTCGGGATGAAACTACGCCGCCACGAGGCGGAACCTTGGCGGATCCAATCTAGAGCTCCGGCAGAGCTGTTCTGCCGGGGAAACTTCCCTCCTGGAGGGGGAAATCATCGCCATCATCATCACCAACACTCCTCTCATCGGGAGAGGGCAATCTCCATCAACATCTTCATTAGCACCATCTCATGTCAAAACCCTAGTTCATCTCTTGTATCCAATTCTTGTCTCCAAGTCCGGGATTGGTGCTAGTAGTGTTAATTACTCCTTGTAGTTGATGCTAGTTGGTTTAATTGGTGGAAGATCATATGTTCAGATCCTTTATGCATATTAATACCCCTTTGATTATGAACATGAATATTCTTTGTGAGTAGTTATGTTTGTTCCTGAGTACAAGGGAGAAGTCTTGCTATTAGTAGTCATGTGAATTTGGTATTCGTCGATATTTTGATGAGATGTATGTTGTCTAGCCTCTACTGGTGTTATGTGAACGTCGACTACATAACACTTCACCATTATTTGGGCCTAGAGGAAGGCATTGGGAAGTAATAAGTATATGATGTGTTGCTAGAGTGACAGAAGCTTAAACCCTAGTTTATGCGTTGCTTTGTAAGGGGCTGATTTGGATCCATATGTTTCATGCTATGGTTAGGTTTACCTTAATACTTTTGTTGTAGTTGCGGATGCTTCCAATAGAGGTTAATCATAAGTGGGATGCTTGTTCAAGTAAGAACAGCACCCAAGCACTGGTCCACCCACATGTCAAATTATCAAAGTACCAAACGCGAATCATATGAACATGATGAAAACTAGCTTGACGTTATTCCCACGTGTCCTCGGGAGCGCTTTTCCTTATATAAGAGTTTTTCCAGGCTTGTACTTTGCTACAAAAAGGATTGGGCCACCTTGCTGCACTTTATTTACTTTTGTTATTTTCTGCTTGGTACAAATTATCTCATCACAAAACTATCTGTTACCACTTATTTCAGTACTTGCAGAGAATACCTTGCTGAAAACCGTTTATCATTTCCTTCTGCTCCTCGTTGGGTTCGACAATCTTACTTATCGAAAGGACTACGATAGATCCCCTATACTTGTGGGTCATCAAGACTCTTTTCTGGCGCCGTTGCCGGCGAGTGAACCGCCTTTGGTAGGTGGAATTTGGTAAGGAAAAATTTATATAGTGTGCTAAAATTTACTGTCACTTGTTACAATGGAAAGTAATCCTCTGAGGGGCTTGTTCGGGGTATCTTCACCCCGACCAGTAGAGCAAAGAGTTGCTCCTCAACCTACTGAACCTATTGAAAATGAAATTCCTTATGAGTATCCTTCGAGTATAATAGAAAAAACTGCTAGCTAATCCTTTTACAGGAGATGGAACAAAGCATCCTGATGAACACCTAATATATGTGGATGAAGTTTGTGGATTATTTAAGCTTGCTGGTATTCCCGATGATGTTGCTAAGAAGAAGGTCTTCCCTTTATCTTTGAAGGGAGATGCATTTACATGGTATAAGCTATGTGATGATATGGGATCATGGAACTATAGAAGATTGAAATTGGAATTTCATCAAAAGTATTACCCTATGCATCTTGTTCATCATGATCGCAATTATATATATAATTTTTGGCCTCGCGAAGGAGAAAGCATCACTCAATCTTGGGGGAGGCTTAAATCAATGTTATATTGATGCCCCAATCATGAGCTTCCAAGAGAAACAATTCTTCAAATTTTTTATGCTCGGCTTTCTGAAAATAATCGCACCATGCTCGATACTTCTTGTGATGGCTCTTTTATGATGAAGACTATTGGATTTAGATGGGATTTATTGGATAGGATTAAACACAACTCTGAAGATTGGGACCTCGACAATGGTAAGGAGTCAGGTATGACACCTAAGTTTGATTGTGTTAAATCTTTTATGGATACATATATTTTCCGTAAGTTTAGCACTAAATATGGACTTGATTCTGAGATAGTAGCTTCTTTCTGTGAATGTTTTGCTACTTATGTTGATCTCCCTAAGGAGAAGTGGTTTAAATATCATCCTCCCATAGAAGTAAAAGTAGATGCACCTATTAAAGTTGAAGAAAAGACTGTCACTTATAATGATCCTATTGTTCCTACTTGTTATGTGAGAAACCACCTTTCCCTGTTAGGATAAAGGATCATGCTAAAGCTTCAGCTGTGGTTCGTAAAAGCAATATTAAAACATATACACTTCCTGAGCAAGTTAAAGTTGAACCTAATATTGCTATTGTTAAAGAGCTCATGTCTGATAATATTGATGGGCATGTTATTCAGTTCTGTGGTGAAACTGCTAGAATTGCTAAACCTTGTGCTAAAGATAAACATAGACCTGTGGTAGGCGTGCCTGTTATTTCTGTTAAAATAGGAGATCATTGTTATCATGGCTTATGTGATATGGGTGCTAGTGCTAGTGTTATACCTTATGACTTGTATAAAAAAATCAAGCATGAAATTGCACCTGCTGAGTTAGAAGATATTGATGTCACAATTAAACTTGCTAATAGAGATACTATTTAAGCAATGGGAATTGTTAGAGATGTTGAAGTCCTGTGTGGGAAAACTAAATATCCTGCTGATTTTTTTGTTCTTAGTTCTCCACAAGATAGCTTATGTCCCATTCTATTTGGTAGACCCATCTTGAATATAGTTAATGCTAGGATAGACTGCGAAAAGAATGTTGTTACTATTGGCTTGGATGATATGACTCATGAGTTTAATTTCTCTAAATTTAGGAAACAACACCGTGAAGAAGAATTGCCTAGTAAGGATGAAATTATTGGTCTTGCTTCTATTGCCATACCTCCTAATGATCCTTTAGAATAATATTTGCTAGACCAAGAGAATGATATGTTTATGAATGAAAGAAGGGAAATAGATGAAGTTTTGTTTAAACAAGAACCTATGCTAAAACACAATTTGCCTGTTGAAATCCTAGGGGATCCTCCTCCACCTAAGGGTGATCCCGTGTTTGAGCTTAAACCGTTGCCTGATAATCTTAAATATGCTTATATTGATGAAAAGAAGATATATCCTGTTATTATTAGTGCTAACCTTTCAGAGCATGAAGAAGAAAGATTATTGAAAACTCTGAAGAAGCACCGTGCTACTATTGGATATACTCTTGATGATCTTAAGGGCATTAGTCCCACTCTATGTCAACATAAAATAAATTTGGAAGCAGATGCCAAACCAGTTCGTGATCCTCAACAACGTCTGAATCCTAAAATGAAAGAAGTGGTAAGAAAAGAAATATTAAAGCTTCTAGAGGTAGGTATAATTTATGGCGTTGCTGAAAGTTAGTGGGTAAGTCCTGTTCATTGTGTCCCTAAGAAGGGAGGTATTACTGTTGTTCCTAATGATAAAGATGAATTGATTCCACAAAGGATTATTACCGATTATAGGATGGTGATTGATTTCCGCAAATTAAATAAGACTACAAAGAAAGATGATTACCCCTTACCTTTTATTGATCAAATGCTAGAAAGATTATGCAAACATAAACATTACTGCTTTCTAGATGGTTATTCTGGTTTCTCTCAAATACCTGTGTCGGCTAAAGATCAATCAAAGACTACTTTTACATGCCCTTTTGATACTTTTGCTTATAGATGTATGTCTTTTGGTTTATGTATTGCACCTGCTACCTTTCAAAGATGCATGATGGCTATATTCTCTGACTTTTGTGCAAAGATTTTGTGAGGTTTTCATGCACGACTTTTCCTTCTATGGATCTTCTTTTGATGATTTCTTGAGCAATCTTGATTGAGTTTTGCAGAGATGTGAAGAAACTAATCTTGTCTTGAATTGGGAAAAGTGCCACTTTATGGTTAATGAAGGTATTTTCTTGGGGCATAAAGTTTTTGAAGGAGGTAGTGAAGTTGATAAAGCCAAGGTTGATGCTATTGAAAAGATGCCATGTCCCAAGGACATCAAAGGTATAAGAAGTTTCATTGGTCACGCCGGATTTTATAGGAGGTTCATCAAGGACTTCTCAAAAATTTCTCGGCCTCTGACTAATTTATCACAAAAAGATATACCATTTGTCTTTGATGATGATTGTGTAGAAGCATTTGAAATACTGAAGAAAGCATTAGTCTCAACACCTATTGTTCAGCCACCTGAATGGAATTTACCCTTTGAAATTATGTGTGATGCTAGTGATTATGCTGTAGGTGATGTTCTAGGGCAAAGAGTTGATAAGAAATTAAATGTTATCGATTATGCTAGTAAGACTCTAGACAATGCTCAAAGAAATTTTGCTACTACTGAAAAAGAACTTTTAGCAGTTGTATTTGCTTGTGATAAGTTCAGACCTTATATTGTTGATTCTAAAGTAACTATCCACACTAATCATGCTGCTATTAAATATCTTATGGGGAAGAAAGATGCTAAACCTAGACTTATTAGATGGGTTCTCTTGCTACAAGAATTTGATTTGCATATTGTTGATAGAAAAGGAGCTGAGAACCTCATTGCAGACAACTTATCTAGGTTAGAGAATGTTCTTGATGACCCACTACCTATTGATGATAGCTTTCCTGATGAACAATTAAATGTCATAAGTACTTCTCGTAGTACCCCTTGGTATGCTGATTATGCTAATTACATAGTTGCTAAATTTATACCACCTAGCTTCACATACCAACAAAAGAAAAAATTCTTCTATGATTTGAGACATTACTTTTGGGATGACCCACATCTTTATAAGGAAGGAGTAGATGGTGTTATTAGACGTTGTGTACCTGAGCATGAACAGGAACAGATCCTACGCAAGTGCCACTCCGAAACTTATGGAGGACACCACGCGGGAGATAGAACTGCACATAAGGTATTGCAATCCGGTTTTTATTGGCCTACTCTCTTCAAGGATGCCCGTAAGTTTGTCCTATCTTGTGATGAATGTCAAAGAATTGGTAATATTAGTATACGTCAAGAAATGCCTATTAACTATTCACTTGTTATTGAACCGTTTGATGTTTGGGGCTTTGATTATATGGGACCGTTTCGTGCCTCTAATGGATATACACATATTTTAGTTGCTATTGATTACGTTACTAAGTGGGTAGAAGCTATTCCAACTAGTAGTGTTGATCATAACACTTCTATTAAAATGCTTAAAGAAGTTATTTTTCCGAGGTTTGGAGTCCCTAGATATTTAATGACTAATGGTGGTTCACATTTTATTCATGGTACTTTCCGTAAAATGCTTGCTAAATATGACGTCAATCGTAGAATTGCATCTCCGTATCACCCACAGTCTAGTGGTCAAGTAGAATTGAGTAATAGAGAACTCAAATTAATTTTGCAAACGACTGTCAATAGGTCTAGAAAGAATTGGTCCAAGAAACTTGATGATGCATTATAGGCCTATAGAACTGCATATAAAAATCCTATGGGTATGTCTCCGTATAAAATGGTATATGGAAAAGCATGTCACTTACCTCTTGAACAAGAACATAAGGCATATTGGGCTATTAAAGAGCTCAAATATGATTTCAAACTTGCAAGTGAAAATAGGTTATTTGATATTAGCTCACTTGATGAATGGAGAACCCCAGCTTATGAAAATGCCAAGTTGTTTAAAGAAAAGGTTAAAAGATGGCATGACAAAAGGATACAAAAGCGTGAGTTTAATGTAGGTGATTATGTATTGCTATACAACTCTCGTTTAAGATTTTTTGCAGAGAAACTTCTCTCTAAATGGGAAGGTCCCTATGTTATCGAGGAGGTCTATTGTTCCGGTGCCATAAAAATCAACAACTTCGAAGGCACAAATCTGAAGGTGGTAAATGGTCAAAGAATCAAACATTATATCTCAGGTAATCCCATACATGTTGAAACCAATAGTATTGAAACCGTAACCCCGGAGGAATACATAAGGGACACTTTCCAGAACGTTTCAGACTCCAAAAAGGAATAGGTATGTGGTACGGTAAGTAAACCGACTCCAAAACAATTTTTAAGGCAATATATCTCCGTTTTGGAATATTTTGAAAAATAGAAAATTAAGTAGCAGTCCGGGAAGGAAACGAGGGCCCCACGAGGGTGGAGGGCGCGCCCTACCCCCCTAGGCGCCCCCCCTACCTCGTGAGCTCCTCGTGTGCCTTCCGGATGATGTTTTCTTGCACAATACATATTTTGGTCAGTAAAAATTCATTATATAATATCCCGGGGGTTTTGACTCCCGTATCAAGCAAAAATCCTCTGTTTTTTTTGAGCTATTGCTGCTGCAGATTAGAGCAAGATGTCTTCTCAAGAGTCAGTCGGGGAGAGCCGAGTATCTAATCCGGCACCGGAACCAAGGGAAAATAGCGAACCTGACCACTTTGGGCTAGCAACGGAGGAAGAGATGGAGGCTGACCTAATGAGGGTAGATGCCATGGAGGATCAATAAGTCACCTCTCACTTCCAAGTTGGATTCACAATGGGAGAACTGCAGAGCTCAGCTATTCCAAACTTGGTTATCCCTTCCAATGTTAGATTTCTTTCTTACGGGAATATGAAAAAGAGTGTCACTGGTTCTCCCGCAGCTATGCAGCACCCTTGGGTGCAGGGAGCTTTAGCTATTACAGGAAAACTCCGAAAGTAAATAATGGATCTCAAGCAGCAAGTCAACAAGCTTGAGGAGGAGAATCGTATTTTGAAGGGCATCATCGCCAAAAACATCACATCACTATCCCTGAAAAGAGAGACATAATCACATGGGTATGGGCACTCCCCTTGGCAACCGCCAAGCTTGGGGGAGGTGCCCCGGTATCGTATCACAATCACAACTCCTATCTTTACCATTTTCCTTAGTTCGATCCTATTAGTAGTATTTTGATCTAGTAGAATAAAGTTTATGGCATGATCTAGTTGTGAGTTTTGCTTTATTATCCTTCTATGTAATCGAGTCCGTGAGCTATATAATAAAGATTAGTGTTGAGTCAAGGGCTTGATTATTTTGCCATGATCCTAAGTGAATAAAAGAAAAGAGAAAGAAATAAAAAGAAAGAAAGACATCATGTGAGTCTTGTGGAGAGTAATGAGCTCACATAGAAAGAGTATGATGAATAAAAGTTGTTGAGGGTTGGCAAACACAGTTTTGGTCATCATTGCAATTAATGGGAAGTAATAAAGAAAGAGAGGTCCTCACATATAAATACACTACCTTGGACATCTTTTATGATTGTGAGCACTCATTAAAATATGACATGCTAAAGAGTTGACATTGGACAAGGAAGACAATGTAATGGGTTATGTTTTCGTACATCTGAGATAAATTATATTTTCTTGGATCCTCCAACATGTTGAGCTTGCCTTTCCCCCTCATGTTAGCCAAATTCATTGCGCCAAGTAGAGATACTACTTGTGCTTCCAAATACCCCCAAACCAGTTTTCCCATGAGAGTCCATCATACCTACCTATGGATTGAGTAAGATCCTTCATGTAAGTTGTCATTGGTGCAAAGCAATAAAAATTGCTCTCTAAATATGTCTGAGTGATTGGTGTCGGAGAAATAAGCTTTATACGATCTTGTGATGTGGAAGTAATAAAAGCGACGGACTGCATAATAAAGGTTCATATCACAAGGGGCAATATAAAGTGATGTTCTTTCGCATTAAGATTTTGTGCATCCAACCATAAAAGCGCATGACAACCTCTACTTCCCTCTGCGAAGGGCCTATCTTTTATAATTATCTTCTACCTTATGCAAGGTGATCTTCACCCTTCCTTTTTACATTTTACCCTTTGGCAAGCACAATATGTTGGAAAGATCCCGGTATATATGGCTAATTGGATGTGGGTTTTCATGAACTATTACTGTTGACATTACCCTTGAGGTAAAACGTTGGGAGGCAAGACTATAAGCCCCTATCTTTCTCTGTGTCCGATTAAAACTCCACACCCATAAGTATTGCGTGAGTGTCAGCAATTGTGAAAGATTATATGATAGTTGAGTATGTGGACTTGCTGAAAAGCTCTTATACATTGACTCTTTCCCATGTTATGATAAATTGCAATTGCTTCGATGGCCGAGATTGTAGTTTGTTAGTTTTCAATGAAGTTTACGATTCATACTTGATATTGTGATTGAATTATTACTCTAGCATTAGAGATCATATGACAAAAATTATATAAGTTCCTGTTATAAGAATGATCATGATGCCCTCATGTCCGTATTCTATTTTTATCAACACCTTCATCTCTAAACATATGGGCATATTTTTCGATTTCGGCTTTTCGCTTGAGGACAAGTGAGGTCTAAGCTTGGGGGAGTTGATACATCCATTTTGCATCATGATTTTATATCAATATTTATTACATTATGGGTTGTTATTTCACATTATGTCACAATACTTATGGCTATTCTCTCTTATTTTACAAGGTTTACATAAGGAGGTAGAATGCCGGCACCTAGAATTTCTGGGCTGGAAAAGGAGCAAATATTAGAGACCTATTCTGCACAGCTCCAAAAGTCCTGAAACTCCACGGAACACCTTATAATAAATAATGAAAAATCCTCGCCAAATATGAAGACCAGGGGGCCCACACCCTTCTCACGAGGGTGGGGGGGCGCGCCCCCTACCTCGTGGGCCCCCTGGTGGCTCTCCGATGACCATCTTCTCCTATGTGAAGTCTTTCGTCGAGAAAAAAATAGGAAGCAACCTTTCGGGACAAAACTCCGCTGCCACGAGGCGGAACCTTGGCGGATCCAATCTAGAGCTCCGACAGAGCTGTTCTGTCGGGGAAACTTCCCTCCCGGAGGGGGAAATCATCGCCATCATCATCACCAACACTCCTCACATCGGGAGAGGGCAATCTCCATCAACATCTTCATCAGCACCATATCATCTCAAAACCCTAGTTCATCTCTTGTATCCAATTCTTGTCTCCAAGTCCGGGATTGGTGCTAGTAGGTTGCTAGTAGTGTTAATTACTCCTTGTAGTTGATGCTAGTTGGTTTAATTGGTGGAAGATCATATGTTCAGATCCTTTATGCATATTAATACCCCTCTTATTATGAACATGAATATGCTTTGTGAGTAGTTACGTTTGTTCCTGAGGACAAGGGAGAAGTCTTGCTATTAGTAGTCATGTGAATTTGGTATTTCGATATTTTGATGAGATGTATGTTGTCTAGCCTCTAGTGGTGTTAACATCGACTACATAACACTTCACCATTATTTGGGCCTAGAGGAAGGCATTGGGAAGTAATAAGTAGATGATGGGTCGCTAGAGTGACAAAAGCTTAAACCCTAGTTTATGCGTTGCTTCGTAAGGGGCTGATTTGGATCCATATGTTCCATGCTATGGTTAGGTTTACCTTAATAATTTTGTTGTAGTTGTGGATGCTTGCAATAAAGGTTAATCATAAGTGGGATGCTTGTTCAAGTAAGAACAACACCCAAGCACCGGTCCACCCACATGTCAAATTATCAAAGTACCAAACGAGAATCATATGAACGTCATGAAAACTAGCTTGGCGATATTCCCACGTGTCCTCGGGAGCGTTTTTCCTTATATAAGAGTTTATCCAAGCTTGTCCTTTGCTACAAAAAGGATTGGGCCACCTTGCTGCACTTTATTTACTTTTGTTATTTGTTGCTCGTTACAAATTATCTCATCACAAAACTATCTGTTACCACTTATTTCAGTACTTGCAGAGAATACCTTGCTGAAAACCGTCTATCATTTCCTTATGATCCTTGTTGGGTTCGACACTCTTACTTATCGAATGGACTATGATAGATCCCCTATACTTGTGGGTCATCAGTGTTCTTGTGCTAGTGAGGGAGAGGATGGTCTGAATCGTCCGTCATCTCTGCCTCGTCGTCCCCCCGTCTAAGGTGGTGGCTAGGCTATATTTATAGTGGCCTTGGTCCTCTTCCCCCAAAATCACGGCGGGAAGGGATCCCACAACAGCAAAATTCGAAGCGAGACAACTAGTACATCTTATCCTAATGAAAGGTGGTCTTAGCCTGCAAAGCTTCTGGTAATGACACCATGGTGGGCTCGGTGATGACTGATACGTCTCCAATGTATCTATAATTTTTTATTGCTCCATGCTATATTATCTTCTGTTTTGGACATTATTGGGCTTTATTATCCACTTTTATATTATTTTTGGGACTAACCTACTAACCGGAGGCCCAGCCCAGAATTGCTGTTTTTTTTGCCTATTTTAGGGTTTTGAAGAAAAGGAATATCAAACGGAGTCCAAACGGAATGAAACCTTCGGGAACGTGATTTTCTCACTGAACATGATCCAGGAGACTTGGACCCTACGTCAAGCAACCAACAGGGAGGCC
>NC_041386.1:198682744-198712123 GCF_002162155.2 Triticum dicoccoides
GTGCCCTCCACCCTCGTGGCCCCCCTGTTGCTCCACCGGCGTACTTCTTCCTCCTATATATACCTACGTACCCCCAAACGATCAGATACAGATCCAAAACCCTAATTCCACTTCCGTAACTTTATGTATCCACGAGATCCCATCTTGGGGCCTGTTCCGGAACTCCGCCGGAGGGGGCATCGATCACGGAGGGCTTATACATCAACACCATAGCCTCTCCGATGAAGTGTGAGTAGTTTACCTCAGACCTACGGGTCCATAGTTATTAGCTAGATGGCTTCTTCTCTCCTTTTGGATCTCAATACAAAGTTCTACCCCTCTCTTGTGGAGATCTATTCGATGTAATCTTCTTTTTGCCGTGTGTTTGTTGAGACCGATGAATTGTGGGTTTATGATCAATTTTATCTCTGAACAATATTTGAATCTTCTCTGAGTTCTTTTATGTATGATTGGTTATCTTTGCAAGTCTCTGCGAATTATCAGTTTGGTTTGGCCTACTAGATTGATCTTTCTTGCATGGGAGAAGTGCTTAGCTTTGGGTTCAATCTTGCGGTGTCCTTTCCCAGTGACAGTAGGGGCAGCAAGGCACGTACTGTATTGTTTCCATCGAGGATAACAAGATGGGGGTTTCATCATATTGCATGAGTTTATCCCTCTGCATCATGTTATCTTGCTTAAAGCATTACTCTCACTACAAAAAAAATTACACTTCCGTGATGATACGTGTTTGTCACAGTAGGTCGTGTTTTCTGTCATGCAGGTACATCCATGACGATTTTATGACAGAATCAAGATAGTCATACCTGTGCTATCGTAGAAGTGTTCCATGACATTACCAAAATTATCATCACGGAAGTGTCCACTTCCATGACGATAAATCGCGCGTCACAGAAGTGCTTTCGTCAAGGGTGATCGACATGTGGCATCCACCGTAACGGAACGACATTAAGCTATCGGGTCGGGTTTTGGATCCGATAACCCGTTAACAGCGCCGACCAATGGGGATTTTCCACGTGTAAAATCACCATTGGCTGGAGGAAACACGTGTCAGGTCTTGGCACAGGTGTCACTTATCCAATGGGCGAGACGCGCCTATGATATGTTGACACGTGGACCGGCCCATGAAGTTTAAATGGGCCGGCCCAACTGAAGGCCCACAAGATTTTGCGGACCATAATGGGCCGACCCAGGTAAACGCCCACAAGATTTTTGTGTGACATAATGGGTCGGCCCAGGTGAAGGCCCACAAGATTCTTGCGGATCATAATGGGCTGGCCCAGTAAAGGCCCACGAGATTTCACCGACATTAATGGGCCGGCCCAGCTATAGGCCAAATGGGCCGGCCCATCTAAAGACCCACGAGATTTTGCGGACCATAATGGGCTGGCCCAGATAAAGGCCCACAAGATTTTGCGAGCCATAATGGGCCAACCCAGGTAAACGCCCACAAGATTTTTGTGTGACATAATGGGTCGGCCCAGGTGAAGGCCCACAAGATTCTTGCGGATCATAATGGGCTGGCCCAGTAAAGGCCCACGAGATTTCACCGACATTAATGGGCCGGCCCAGCTATAGGCCCACAAGATTTTGAGGACCCTAGTAGGCCGGCCCATTAACTGGCTGCCATGTTTTGGGCCAAATGTCGGCCCATATTTGATCTGGTCCATTAATGGCCTGCCACGCTCTGGGCCTAATAGTGGCCCATATGAGATCCGGCCCATTAAAATCCTACCACATTCTGGGCCAAATTACGGCCCAGATCAGGTCCGTCCCTTTAAGAGGCTTTGGGCTCAATTATGGCCCATATCAGATTCGGCCCGTCAACTGGACACTATGCTTTTGGGCCCAATTGCTAAAGGCCCACTTAGTAATTCGGCCTGATATTAGTTTTGGCCTGTTAAAGGCCCGTTTAACATTTCGGCCCTATATTAATTTCGGCCTGTTAATAGCTCGTCATAGAGTTGGGCCTAACTATGGCCCGGTTTGCATCCGGCCTACTCGCAGCCGATATCTGATTGGGCCAAAAAAGGACCGAGACAATTTTGGCATGTTAAAAGCCCGTGATTTGATTCGCACAATCATGGGCCGGGGTTCATTTTGGGCTGCTGCCGGCCCGTGAGCTGTTCGGCACGTTTCAGGCCCAACCTACATCGTGATTGCATGACGGCCCGATTATGTACCGTAATTTTACGGTTTGGCCGGTTTACTACGAAGACAGGATATATATATATATATATATATATATATATATATATATATATATATATATATATATATACAGTAAAATAACTGCAGCATCGTGAATAAGAAAAAACCTAGACTATACAATAAAGATATTATGGCATATTACATCCACTAGGCATCAAAGTTCCCCACTATGATAATAAAGCACAAGCAGACAGCATATTACATACACCAGGCATCAAAGATTGCCACCAGTGCAAATAAACACGCTGACAAAATAATAAACAAAACCAAGAGCACTTCAATAGAGTTCAAGAAAGGTTAGCCCTGCTGGGGAGCTGCAGTGCAAGTAGCTGAGCAAGATGATGAGATTGCGCTTGTTCAACACTTATATCTCCCTCACTCTGCAAGATAAACAAGCAGACAGATGAGAGGTTTTGCACATAAAAGTATCAGTGCTGACAATTCATCACATTTCTTACTGACAAATAAAGTGACACAATTTAAAATTGCATTAACACAATATGGTATTGTTCAGGTCAAGACATGGCAGGAAATGACATTGTGAAGGAGTTGGCAGCTTCACGACACCACTGGATTACAGATCAAGAACTCATAAGTATGAATGGTTAGTGTGCTGTCAATTTATACCATTTCAGATTGGCAAATAAAGAGATGGTTTAAATAATAGTAGAATGATATGACATTGTTCATAGTTAAGACATTGCATAATATGACATTGTGTTGTAGTGGGTAGGTATACCACACCACTGGATTATGGATGAAGAACAGAAGCATTCATGCAGTGCAAAAGAAGATCACTTGCTCTGTATAGTTTAATTTACATGGTATGAAGAAGGAACTTGGTTGTACATCTGAAAACTTAAATTGAGAAAGGACAAACTTTTGTTTATGAACTACATAATAAACTTTAAACAAGCAATTTGATGCAAACACCAAAAATAAACAGCGGTTGCAGTCATGCCTAACCAAATATATATAAAAAAATTTGAAGACTTGAGATGGACAAACTTACATTATTGGTGAAGACAGGCTCTATAAAGGCCTTGTCCATGCCGATGGGGGGGCAATTCAAGAAGTTTACCACAAAATCTTCTTCAAAAGCATTGCCTTTATTCTACATTTTGTTAAGAGTAAATATAGATGTGATAATATACGAAAAAATGGAGAATATTTAAGATAAGATGAAGAGTGATGCTACATAACCAAGTAGCTATAAATGTAAGTGCAGCGACACATGCAAAAGGTACAGCCAAGAGCAATGCACAGCTAAAATTCTTCAATACCAGCCTTATGGTAAGAGTAAGTATAGATCTGATGTGTAGAAAATGAAGGTCAAAGGAAAATAAGCTACAGAGTGATGGTACATGAACAACTACCTGTCATTATAAGTACACTGATAAAGGACATCATGTACTTACAAGAACAATGCAGAGCTGAAAAAACATTGGCATTGGATATATTCTACACTAATGTAACCATTCATACAGATCAGATAATTTGGAGCGAACAATTGATAAGCAAGCTATCATGCATACTATTGTCACATAATGAACCAGGTATGTATGCAAGTCCTGTGATACAGGACAACAGGTACTAACAAGAGCAAAGCAGCGGGCAGCATATTTGCGATATCCTATCGTTCTTGTCAAACCGGAATTCTTCTTCGAGCAGATTTCCTGCAAAAAAGATCCGTAAGGCACATGTAGAGAAGTAGAAGTTCAAATTGTCATGTGATTTCATAGATAGTACCTCATCCTGGGAACGAGACCAGTGCATAACAAGGGTTTTCCATTCAATTCTTCTAAATTTAGCACTCTAGACTTCACCGGGAATTCGTTTATAGACTTGCCATCAAAGTGTGATTTCCTCAGGTAACACCGATACTGCTGCAATGGTTCCTTGAAAAGCACAAGCAAGCTTTGCTCGTCATGACTATACAGATTGACCCTGGACTAGTTACAACAATGTAATGTAAATCATTGATGTGTTCAATCAGCAGAAAACAGGAAAATAATAACCATGAATAATAGCACTTACACGTAAGTTGGACAGGAAGATGTGAAAATGTTGTTTGTCTTCACAATAATCTTCCCATGATGGGAATATATGCACGTAATCCCTAACAACGTTGAAATCATTTTCTTTTAAAATGGGAATAAATGGAATGGGGTTCTAATCTGCAGGAATTGGCCGTCTCTGCAGTTGGGATAGGTCTTCGGCCGGTGGACTTACTGTACTTTTTCCTGGAGTGGGATTTTTCTGTGGTACAGCTGGTGCTATGGCAAATGAAATCAGCGCACCTTTTGCTGGAGTGCAGGTCCTGTGTAGTGGGGCTAGTGGTGTGGCCAGTGAAGTATGGGTACAGTCTGCTGGAGTCGGTCCTACGTTTTGTGTCACTGGTTGTACAACCAATATAAGTGGGGTGTTTTCTGATTTCTCCTGCAGCACCACGTTTTTCAAGGACTTTGCTGGTGCTCCTTCAGGTTCAGCAATCACCCTCTTCCTTTTTGATGTCTGATGCACAAGAACAACATTTGAGTGGAAAACATGGTATGATGACAGATGGAATATGTATTGATAATGAATGGGCATGGCATCTCGACATATATGATGAGTAAACTAAGCAGATGGTGGTGCAATAAAGTAGAAGAAATGTAAGACAACATATGCAAGATACCCGCAATGAATAAAACATTGCCAAATTAGAACAGGAACCTTGATGGGTGAACAGGATAGGCCATCTGCCTTTGACTCCTCGATGTTAGAATAGTCATTAGGATCATATTCTGAACAAGAATCAATAGGTGGGGAGCGTATGAGTTTCATTGCATCCAGAATGGCACTCAATGCCTTGGTGCCAATTTTGTAAGTCATTGCATTGTTTAGCTTCAAGAGTGGACTGCTGCTAGTGCGACACAAAGCAGCTAGACAGATCATAGTGTAGATACAATGGGAAAACCTTAAGCATCAGAGTAAAATCAGAAAAGTGGAACTTGCTGGAATATATGTGATAGTATTGCCGGTACGGCTAGAAAGGCTTCGAATACCAGCACTCTTCAAGTGAAGGTGCGGTACTGTTAATATCAGTGTAACTCTCAAAGGCGACACAACTCCCTGAATTTCCTTGCTATTCTTATAGGATTCAAGTGGGTAGGTCACTACAAATCCTATTCCTATGTTTACAAGATCCTACGAATCAAAGAGGATCAAAGTGTCCATCACAACCGACCATATAGACCTCTACACTGCAAATGTCCCTGCTCATCTTCAGTACAAGGAACATGATGTACTACTATCATACTCCCTCTGTTCCAAAATATAAGTATTGGTAGAGATTTCCACTATGGATCACACACAGATGTATCCAGATACATTTAGAGTGTCGATTCACTCATTTTGCTCCATATGTACTCCATGGTGGAATCTATACAAAGACTTGTATTTAGGAATGGAGAATGTACATATTAAAGAAGAACGGAAGAGGAACATGGTAAAGAAGAGCAAGCAGATTTTGGATAATAAAATGTTGGTTGCGCAGTGCCCACACATGATGAACCAAAGCGCATTAAGAATGCAACTCCCAGCTGTCTCTCGACCATTTCAGGCGGTTGGATGAAGATCCTACGTCTCCTAACCCTTGTTCTTCCTCGTCTCTGATTCTTCCCATACATAAGACAGCACGGGCCGCCGGCCAGACCACAGGCCCCCACCGCCTGTGTTTTGGCGCACACCGTGTATGATTCCAGGTGAGAGGCGGTTACGTCACGTTTGGGTGAAATTACAAACCTACCCCTATCGAAACCTATAGAAATCCAGGAGATAGGCTTTGCGTGGCAGGGATAGGCAGTAGTGATTTCCATCTCGCAGATTTTGGTTTCGGGCGATTACTACAACTCTCCCCGCTTCGTTCAAATTTTGCAGAGGGCACGTTTACCGTGCCAACTCAATTCGAATCCCGTTTGTATTCTATTTTTTTGGGCGGCATACATTTTCAATTGGAATTACATTCTATATACATCATTTTTATATATAATTTCAAAAGCACAACAATGAATTCTACTCCTTTATATGTATAATATGATTTACAAATACAACGATCTCGAAATCTTAACGTTGAATTCGAAAATTTTTAACCAAATTATGTTCTACTAAAATGTATGGATCAGTAATATCTATATATTAAATAACATAGATGTGCATGAATTCATATGAGTATGCATGTTTGATAGATCAATTTTGGTTCGAGTATGGATTACATGTATCATCATCTCGAATTCAAATATTTGAATCCCTTTTTGTTCACTCCTTTCACGCCCATCTCTGTCGCATGCATGCTCCTTCAGGTAGCTATCACTCTCTTTTCTCCAGCCCACCCGCACGATCACTTCATGTTTCTCCTTTCCTCGCAAACATGGTCTCTCGACGTCTCCCTTGAGAAGTGTCACACTCTCCCTATCATTATACATACGGTTTTCATTATCTCTCACGTCTCTACTGTTCTCTGGTATCACTCGATACCTAAGCTTTCTTTTTCACCGCCACACACACAGTCTCCACTCGTCTTTCACTTTGTCTTTCTCTCTATGGGATTCTCTCACACACCCTATATGTCTCTACATATGACTCATACCACTAAAATTACTCTCTCTCTCTCTCCTGTAGACACAACATTTGTTGCGGTCTCCTTTTCGTGTCCATCCTAGACTGACATTATTCATTTGTTTACCGATCAGACAACCCCGACTACCATCTCCTCTCTCTGTCACAGACGCACACACACAACTCCTGCTTCCACTCCCCTTCCCGACTACCGTCTCTCTCTCACACACACAAAACTCTCGCTTTCGCACCCCGACTCGTATTTCTCTCACAAACATTTATCGACTAGCTAGCCTCTAGATAGGTTAATACACCCGCACACTCGTGCTTCCACCATTGCATACATGTCTCTCTCTCTCCCGCTCCTTGTATCTATGTACATTTTTCTTCCCTTCTTGAGACACGCCCTCTCGATCGTGCACACACACACCATCGCCTCATTTTAAGTTGATACCTATCGCACACACACTCCTTGTGTCTTTGTCAGACATGCACTCTGTCCTTCTCCACTCTCCCTCTCTCTCACACACACATGGGCTTTTTGCAACAACTAGCAAGATGCCCATGCGTTGCACGGAACATCAAGATGCATTTGTATGAGTAGTTTATCTTGTGGGGGAAAATGATGAACGAGAGAAGGCCTTAATTGCAAATGTGGAGAGGGGTGTGGGTATCTTTTTGCAAAATTGCCATAGTTTCCTTCTTATCTGTCAGATATAGATCGGACGGCCTATATTGCAGGATGGCAGTCGCACGATCATCACCGACAATGCTTTTTATAAGAGTAGGGATAAAAAATAGAGTTGGTGATGATGGTGGGCCTGCCATCCTGCAATGTAGGTCGTCCGATTTATATCTGACGGATAGGAAGGAAAATATGGCAATTTACCCGCACTCTTCAGCAGATTTGCAGATAAGGCCTTGCCTCGTTCATCCTTTTCTCCCACAAGATCTTGATGTTCCGTGCAATGCACGGGCATCTTGCTAGTAAGAGTAGAAATTAGACATATACCACTTCTCGAATCTTGAAACCAACAACATTCCTCCCTTATCTCATCAAAACCGCCAAAGGAATATATTTTGAGTGAAACATAACATATTTTTAGTGATATACGTATTTCAAAACTAGACTTTTTTTTCTATCAAATCGGTGAATATGTATTAATCTACTTTGATCATGTGGCAACGCATTGGGACATTGCTAGTAGTTATTATAATTTTTTGGACACCAAACAAACGGTGGAGTACATATACAAAGAGAAGAGGCGCACGCATGCAGTCGGCCTCTCGCTGTCTCGCACACGTGAGTGTTATGTAAAGGCGACGTTAACAAATAAACCCTAAAACCCTAGGTGCACGATTGCTGCATTCGCGGGTACCAGTTACATGGTGGAGCACCTTTGTATGAATAGTCAGCTCGCGTGATAATTTGATCCGTATGAGTTGATGGTCGGGACCACATGTGAACGACTTGGAGCGCGATGGCTCGCCAGTTGCCACAGATCGAGTAGCTACATTTAAAATATAGTTTTTTAGCGGGTTAATTTAATCTGCATGCATGACTCTCCTCCCCCACGCTCGTCCAATCCGTTGTGACCAGCAATATTTCCACCCCTTCGCTCCCCCGTAATTTCCTCCAACAAATATGCCCACGTAGCTGTTACTTAACTGCAGGTGCATTGGGTCACTGACATATGGGCCCAACAGGGGTCTGGCCCACATGTCAGTGACACAACTAGACCTGCAGTTAAGTCAGTGTAGCTTAGTCCATATCTTACGTAGGTGTGCCATTGCTCGCTATAAATACTGCGCCTCACACGACATCGCTATCTCCTCCGAGACGCGTCGCGGTTTCGTCCCTCGCCGCCACTAGTCAAGGAGGACGCGTCGGCGTTCCACTCCTCGCCGCGACGCGACGCGTCGCCGTTCCATTCCTCGCCGCCACTAGTCGAGGAGGACGCGTCGGTGTTCCGCTCCTCGCCGTGACGTGTCGGTGTTCCCAATCTCGCCAGGACGCGCGCCAGAGGACGTGTCGGCTCCTCGCTACGAGGAGAACGCTGCACCGCCCACCGAGCCCCCCAACCTTGAGGAGCTTTGGAAAGAAATGGATGTCGCCTTGTGGGAGGCTTTGCCTCCAGCAGAGCACGCCAAAATAGAGGCGGGGAAGAAGGCCGAGGAAGAGAAGCGCACCGCGGAACAAGCTGCCTGGGAGGCCTATGTCGCGTCCGAGAGAGTCAGGCAATTGGCTCTTTGGCAGAAGGCTCGTGCGAGGGCCGTGAGGGTGGCGGAGGATGCCCGTGCCGACGCCCTGAGTGCAGTCGGGCCCAAGCACCTCATCTACGCTTGGCGGTACATGGACCGGGTGCACGCTTGCAGTGAGGAGGAGTACCTATTGGCGCCGGATCACCACACCGGTGAGATCGTGCTCGCCCGCCGGCAAGCTGCCAATCAGCACCTCATGAGTTGCGAGGCTGAGGAAGAGGCGTTTGTCAGCGCACTGGGAAACGGCCGCGCACCAGGGCACTCGTGGCACGCCGCAAGCGCTCCTGCGAGTGCCGTGGCTTTTAGGAGGAGTATAATTTTTGTTTTGTAAGGCGATCTCATTAGTTTTCGGACGCAAATGATAAATCCCGAACGTTCAGGAATTTTTAGCGTCCTTAATTAAGTATGTAAAAGGGAAAGTTTGGAAACCTTGTGTATTCGTACGCATTTGCAAGTACATGCATATATCACAAACTTTACTATATACTATCGCACTACACGTTTCTCTCGATATATGCTTGCAGACTGTGCTACTCCCTCCGTCCAGGTCAATAAGTCATCTTTGGTTGTGCACCGTGCCCAAGAAGGAAGGAAGACTTATACACCTAGACGGAGGGAGTACTACTATTACTTATGTACTCCCTCCGTCCGGGTTTATTAGGCCTCTCAGGATCACAAGCATGTCCCCTTTTATACGGCCCCACGTTGGAAAGGTGCATGCATGCAACCATTTCATTGGTTGTATTGAAAGCTATTGTTGTTGTGCCATGGCTAAAAAATTAATACACTTCACGTGTGCTTTTTCATTGGCTGCATGTATGTGAGAGAGTGCATTGTGAGTGGAATGGAAGAATTAATGTGAGCAAATTACTATGTGTATTGGTCTAAGACAAGTTGTCTTTAGGCCTAATAAACCCGGACGGAGGGAGTATGTGCAAATGCACGTTTTAACATTACGATGCGGTTTTTGTAAAAGTAGAAAACAACACTAGTTAAGCTTGTGAAACGATTCAATGCAAAACAAATGCAAAAATGCTCGTTTGATTGTTTACTTCTAGCTTCCTTCTCTGTGGTTATTTCTCTGTCGTACTTTGTACGGAGTATCTCACCGGTTGGAAAGGCATGCAAATTCCCAAACCGCTTCCTACATCCTGTATCGAATTTTTTGCCTAACAAGTTGTGCCATGGAATTGGAATTCCAGCTTGAGTACTACTACTAGTAGGAGTACCAGGGGCTAGTTCTTTTAGGCTTCTAGATTAGTAATCCCATAACTACTACCTCCGTCCTGGTTTATTGGTCACCATTGTAATCTGTGTCAAATTTGGTTATAAATTTAACTAATGAGATGTTAGTGCATGTCACACGCACTACTCCAGCCGTCTAGGTGAGTAAGTCATCTTAGGCTATGCACCGTGACCAAGGAGGAGGAGAAAACGAGAAACATTAATGTTTATTTGCTAATTAATAGTATTGCGCGCAATGAACTAACCACTGCATGTCGTGTTTGATATCTCAAGTCATTAAAAGCATGCACACTCTTTATCTCTTATTGGTTGATATGTCAAGAAACAAGAAACGAGGTAGAAGTTAATGCACTGCGCCTTAGTGTTTTGGGATTATTTGGTTTTCGTAAGACGACTTACACACCTAGACAGAGTGAATACAATGGTGAGGAATAAACCAGTTAAATCTTTGGTCAAAATTTAGTACAAATTACAATGGTGAGGAATAAACCAGGACGGAGTAGTAGTTTAGAAGCCTAAATAAATGAGTGAGGCGCCTTATTATTACTCTCCACTGTGACTAGTCTTGTGGGAAAAGCGGGGGAAGCCGCCAAAAGAACTGGCCTTAGGAGTAGTAGCTAGGGATCGAGTGTGCGAGATGAACCGGAGAAAGTAAATGCGGAGAGATGAAATGCAAAAAAGACGGAGGGATGTGATGGTTGCTTGTCCGTTTATTTTACCAGGCCACTTATTACTAGGAGTGGTTGGGTTTTGTGATATGACGGCTTTACTACCGCCCCACGAGTGGTGTGAGAGGTGAGACTCCTGTCCAGCGCCGCCCTCTACACTTGTACTACATCGGTCGTGGTTTATTAGTCCCCCATTGAATTTGATTGAAGATTTAACTGACAAAATGTTAGTGCATGTCAACAAAAACGATATCGTTGGATTCGTATTTGAACATAGTTTTGGATGATATAATTTGAGGTGACATGCATCAGCATTTATCGTACTATATATAATGTTAGTTCCATTTTTGGTCGTACTAATCAATAGTAGTAAGGTGCCCAAAACATGCATCCAAAACTTGTGAAGAAATAACACTTATTGTGCTTTGCAAGAAATGATCATTAAGAATTAGTTTTTGAGTATCGATTGTTATACATGTTGGCTACAGATGACATGGCACTTTCTTATAGTCAACAGTTGGCTATACTATTAAGTAATATTAACCATGCCTATATACACCTAGACGGAGGGATTAAATCAGGATGACTTGCAAGCGGGCAAAGGAGATGTAAAAAATGGTTCATCGTAAGTCTTTCACCAGTACTGTAGTAAAAAGTCATACATGGAAGATTCTAGACTAAACCATAAATGGATACACTTTTATTCATGCGCGTTACTCCAATAGCGCAAGATCCTGCATGGAAGTCTCCACATGCTTAGACAGACGATTACATTGAGCGAAGACTAATGATCAACATTTAACTTGATAATGCGTATGTCCAGGTGAACTTCCATGGAGTCCCCGTGCACCGCATCGGCGGGCAAAGGATGCCATGGGTTTTCCAAGTCCACATTGGCGGGATAGTTCTAGCTCCCCAGAGTCCAAGTCCGTTTGATGAGGCTGGTGTCGCCGCCCATGCGACCCGGAGGGGTAGTAACACTGACCACGCACCCGTACATCGGCCTCATGTCAGTGTCAGCGGCGTCGCCCCTGACGCACATTACAGAGACAGGGCGGCGGCCTGCGCGGGCCTCGCCGGTGCCCACGATCAAGAGGAAGACGCTGCCCTCCTCCTCCGAGACTAGCAGGCGGCGGTGATCCTCTAGCGACTCCGGCATGGTGGACAGGTAGCACGTCTCGTACTTGATGTTCTCCACCAAGGGCCAGCACTGACCGCTGCACGCATCCATGAGGTGATGCACCATGTCCGCCGGCGAGCCACAAAACGGCATTAGGCACTCATAGCAGTGGACGAAGGGCTCCTTGGAGGCATCGACTAGGCCGCCCATGAAACGAGAGTGGCTGCAGGGGACGTTGCGCCAGTTGAATATATGAGCAAGTTACTACGAGATTTAATCCAAATAAGCACAAAATAAATCATGAATTCTACCACATTTTCGAGCAGGCAGGACAAAAACACATACGGTGCAACGGGAGTAGCACCGTTGGCGTTGAGGTTGTCGCCCATGTCCAAACACCACGTAGACACGGTCTTTGAGCACAGTTCATAGTCGTTCCATGCTCGGGCATTGAAGTTTGTAACTATTTTAGATTAGAATATACTACTCTTTCGGTGCTATTAGTAGAGCAAAGTCCTACTCTACTACTCTACTCAAGCAAGTTAGGGCATAGCACTGTAGGGAGTACTAGTACTGTGATCACTCAAGCAAGTTGTCTGGCATCGACATGACCCTACACTGCTAGTATGTGTCTCGTAAGTCAAGCAGCGTGTTGTAGTCATCATCACCTGTCCACTTCCCGCAGCACATATTCGCTTCTCCATCTTTGTCTGCACATAATCTCGTCCAATCTTCCATCCCCGCTAAGGTGCCTCCCTCCCTCGTCCGAAACCCAAGCACTAACAATGGCAGAACCGAGCAGCGTCCGCCGAAAGAGTGGCTGGAATTCGCTCCCCACAGAGGTAATCAAGCTCATTGTTTCGCGTGTGGACAATCTCAGTACCATGCCGCTCGCCGCGTGCTCGTTGGGGCTGTACCGTTTACTCAAAGCCCTTAGGCCGAAGCTTTTTAAGCCAGCTCCTTGCTTGCTGATGCCGCCTGATCTTCAGAAACGGCGTGTCACGCAGCATAACGATCATAGGATGGCGAGCATCAAACCCCTTGATTGCGATCCGATCCCCATCAGCCTCAACTACATTAACAGTATGTACTGGGTCGGCATGAACACGTCTTGGATGGTGCTCGTCGACGGTCGCGGCAGCTGGATGCTTGTGGATGCTCGTGGAGGTCTTCACTCTTCTGGCCTGCTTACTGCTTCTGTTGCACCCCCAGCCCTGGTTGCTGCTGCTGCTGTTTTCAATGTACAATTAGTAGTATATTTCGTTTGTTGGTTGAATAAATGTGTTGTTAGAATGACAAACACAATGTTTTGGAAGTCGTTACACGGTTCGATCCTTTAGTGCCCCGTACCGTACGTAGCGCATACTATTTTTCGTATGAAACACATTTTCCACTTGTTGATAACATGCAGCCCACTGATGAAGGCCCAATAGAGAAGCCCATAATTAACTGGAAGGGAGGCTCTCACATGAATTCGGCGCAGGTACATGCTCATGGTCCCCTAAACATAAATAAGTAAATAAATAAATAAAGCTAAATGCTCATGCACCAGTTCTTTGGGAAAATAGGTAGCCCAGTATTTCTTTTTGATGAATACCCAAGTTAGGCCTATTTGTTTTCTCCTAATTACTGGGCTGCAAATCTTTCAAGACGAGGAGGGATGCATTCTGGCTTGGCTTAAGAGTATGGTCAATGTCTGTTAAAAGTAATATCAAAAGGGGTTGAAAATTCCAAAAAATTTATAGCAAATGGGATATAAGTTTCTTTTTTTGTTTTTGTTCTTCACTGATATCTTATACGTATTTCGTTGGATTTAACATGACATAGTAGTAATTTATTTTTAAATTTGTTTTAGTATGGCTATTAATTTTTGGATTAAGAATATTTCGTTCCCCCGCAAAAATTAGCGAATTTTTTCAAAATTTCCCACATATTTAGTTAATTTTTTGACACTGGTACTGGCCAGAAAATGGCCATCAATTCTAAAAATGGAAAACGGGCTGCAATAAATTCCTATGAATTAGAAAATGAGTAAAAATTATAAAAATAATAGAAAATGGGATGTACATGCGACATATTTCGAGGCTGACTTGTTTACGCAAGGCTTTGTCAGTGAACACACGATTCTAGTAGAAGTGACTGTTGGATGTCCATCCAACGGTCGACGTGCTTCTTCAATCTCTGATCTTCCTGCTCCAGCCGCCTAAACTAGCGCCGGTGGGACTGCCTGCTCCCTCCTCTTGTGGCCCGCTGTGATGCCATGCAGGCTTCCCCGGCCCACCCTACTCCCTCGGCTGGCCTGGCCGCACGCAATCAACTGCCTCCTTATTACTCAAAAAAATGATTCCTCCCACTGACATCTGGGGTGCACCGGTTGGGAGGCTGACCTGTGGGCCTACTAAGTTGACCCGTACGCAGGGCTTGTCAACTTAGCCAACAAACGATTCTAGCAGCAGTAACCGTTGGATTTGAATCGAATGGTCCTGGTGCTTCTTCAATCGCTGCTCTACTTGCACCAGCCGCCCAAACCAGCGCCGAGGAGACCGCCTGCTCCTGCCTCCAGTGGCCGGCTGTGCTGCCGTTGAGGCCTCATCGCCCCTACTACACCCACCGCTAGCTAGGCCCTGCGGCGACGACAGCCTCACACCGCAGCCGAACCAGTGAACCCTCGTACTCCTCTCTGCATGGGCATCCACTGCCGCGTCTTCCCCGGCTCCGCGTCGTCCCCTTCCTAGGCCTCGCCGTCGTCCACCGCCTCGGTGCTCTCGGCGCAGCATGGTCAACGTGGTCAACGACATTCCATCAGAAGAGTACTGTACATGGAGAGGCTGACAGCTGGGTCCACGGCCACAGCCCAGTTTTTTGTGATTTTCCAAGTAAGTCACTTTGTCAGGCCTATTGGGCTGCAAATCTTTCAAGACGAGGAGAGCTTTCATTCAGCTAGCCGAGAAAATGGCCCATCAGTAATGAGAAATGGGCTGTACATTTTTAAAACACATCAAACCGGCAATTAGTTTCAAATATCTTTTTTTTTCATTTCGTGATTTTAAATTACATTAATTTTTATGCGTGGAGAATTTGTTGGATTTTATATTGATATACATTTATTTTTAAAATCAGTTTGAATGTAAGTCAAAATTTCGGGATTAAAGATAGTTCGGACCGCACCGAAATATGCAAAATTTCGTATAATTTTTTAACCGTGGCCACAATATGGGCTGTAATGCTAACAAAAAGAATATGGGCTCCAAAAAACCTTAATAATTAGCAAATGGGCTGTAAATTATTAGAGATAATGGCAGATGGGCTGTATGATGTTTTCCACAGATTTGAGGCTTTCCTAAAAAAAGGTTGACACACAAGCAGTGACTGTTGGATGGCCATCCAACAGCCGTTGTGCTTCTTCAATCTCTGCTCTTCCTGCTCCAGCCGCTCAAACAAGTGCCGGCGGGACTGCCTACTCCCTCCTCCCCGCGGCCGGCTCTGCTACCGCGCAGGCCTCACCGCCCCATCATACTCCCATCGCTGGCCTAGCCATCTCTCTACTCACCCACACCTGCTGTTATTCTCCAGCGACGGCAGACGAACCAGTAAACCCTCGTACAGTCGTACTCCCCTCCGCGTGGGAAACAACTGCTGAGTCTTCCCTGCCTCCGTGTCGTCCCTTCCTAGGCCTCGCCGTTGTCCACTACCCTGGTGCTCTCGACGCGGCCTGGTCAACGTGGTCAACGACCGACGTGCATATGAAGTGGACTGTACGTGGAGAGGCCGACAGCTGGGTCCATGGCCGCACGCAAGGAAATTCCTCCTTATTACGCGCAAAATAATGATTCCTCCACCTGACATCAGGGACCCACCGAAAGGGCCTCTGTATTTCGCGAAAAAAAATGTTACCGCCACTGACAGCTCGGACCCACCAGCTATATCTTCACACGCAAGGAAGTGCCTCCTTATTACGCACAAAAAAATGAATACTCCCCCTGTTAGCTGGGACCCAGTATAGTGGCAGGCTGACTTGTGGGCCTACTAAGTTGACGGGGACGAAGCGCTTTGTCAACTTAGTCAATATGCACGATTCTAGCTCCAGTGACCGTACGATGTCCATCCAACGGCCGTAGTGCTTCTTCAACCTCTGGTCTTCTTGCTCTAGCCACCCAAACTAGCGCCGGTTGTGCCTCGTGCTCCTGCCTCCCGTGGCTGGTTGCGATGCGGCGGAAGCCTCACCGCCCCCTACTACTCCCACCGCTGGCCAGGCCATCCCTCTACTCACCCTCACCCCCTGTTATTCTGCGGCGACGGCAGCCTCACACCGCAGCGAACCAATGAACCCTCGTACTCCTCTACGCATGGGCATCCACTGCCGCGTCTTCCCCAGCTCCGCGTCGTCCCCTTCCTAGGCCTCGCCGTCGTCCACCGCCCTGGTGCTCTCGGCGCGGCGTGGTCAACATGGTCAAGGAACGGCTTCCATCGGACGTGGACTGTACATGGAGAGGCTGACAGCTGGGTCCACGGACGCAACAAGGAAGTGCCTCCTTATTACGTGCAAAATAATTATTCCTCCACCTGACAGCGGGGACCCACCGGACGGGCCACCATATTTCACAAAAAAATGTTTCCCCCCTGTCACGACCGGTTTTTTTTCGGGTAATAAATTTCCAGAAAAGACCGTCGTGCTCATCAGCCCCAGGATTACTGTTAGCTGATGAGGCTCCAACTTGATACATAAATTCCAAGCAAAATACAAAATATGTAGTACAAGACCATTCTGGCCTGTGAGTACAACAAATGGTTTCTAGTGGTTGATGGCGGAAGCGGGTTGTGAAACATCAGTGTCTATGGGACTCCATTTCCCACGGGAACAGCTGACCAGGTTAACTCCTATCTTCGCGAGGCTGCTATCTCCATTGCTTAGGTTCCGAGGCTGTCATCGCGTCACTGCTCTCCGTGCAAGAAAATCTGGCCAAGACAATAGCCAGGGACAAGCCAGTGAGTACTTTGAATGTACTCGCAAACATTATGAACACAGGTATAATATAACAATGATGTGCTAAAAATATTTTTATGCTCATGACGTCAGTCACAATAGATAAATGAGACTCTGATGCGTGCAAGCAAGTTATTTATAAAATTGCAATAACATGGTAGTATAAAAACTTATGAAACAAATAATCAAGTAATGCCACAGTCGGGCGTCTGAGCGACGCCACATAAAGGGCTTTAAAAGAAAATGCCACAGTCGGGCGTCTGAGCGACGCCACATAAAGGGCTTTAAAAGGAATGCCACAGTCGGGCATCTGAGCGACGCCACATAAAGGGCTTTAAAAGAAATGCCACAGTCGGGCGTCTGAGCGACGCCACATAAAGGGCTTTAAAAGCAATGCCACAGTCGGGCGTCTGAGCGACGCCACATAAAGGGCTTTAAAAGAAATGCCACAGTCGGGCGTCTGAGCGACGCCACATAAAGGGCTTTAAAAGAAAGGATCATAATGAATATCCCGGAGGTAGAACCATCCCAGAGATATTCGGTAATAACAATAATATCACGGGTTAGTCAACGATAATAATAATCATCACAGATATCACAAGTCATGGGTAGTAATTCCATTTTTTTCTGGTTAACAGTTTCACCTCCGAAGACCGACACTAAGACCGATACTTGACCCATCCCACACTGTAATCCTTAACCATGGACACGGCTATTCGAATAGGTTTATTCTCTGCAGAGGGTGTACTCTTTACCCACGAGTAACGGATTTCTTTAGTCCATCGGGACTAATTCCATCTACGGTCTTTTTGTTGAAAACACACCTAACTTGCACACACCAGCTTATCACACACGTGTCTGGAATCACCCACGACACCTGTTAAGCAAACTCTAAGTGGGGAGGCTACAACCTCGCGTAGCATGGGATCAAATTTATATCGCGCGCTCTAAGGGGTGGCCTCCCCTCTCGGTCCCAACTGGAAACACCCATGCTCCCGGACCAGGTGGCCTGCCTACCGGTTACAACCAGTATCTTCCACCATGGCCTCTCTATACGGTGTGTGCTAGAAAGAGGTTGACAACTTACTGAACCGTACTCTACTTGCTGTAGAGACGAGTGGTAGTACGAAACAAGTATGGGGGTTACTGGAACAAGACTCGATCTACGGTCGACTCAGGAGGTTAGAGTATTCCCTGCATGATTAGTATAACAAATATAATCCATCCAACAGGGTCACCGCTCATATTACCTTGCCATGCCATATCAGACATAACCGTCCCGACGGAGACCGGTGACAAACTCATACCTACCCAAGGCAGAGGTTTTTCACGGTTTTCTGCCGGTATGCATTCAAGGCATATGAGGGTGATTATCATCACAAGTGTGTTCGTTTCCAACAGCATGGAAATCAATAACATGCACCCATGCATATGATCATATCACATGAAATAACAAGTCCTTCGAAATGTGGTGGTGTTATAAATGCATCAATGATCACACCAAAATATTATGCCGAGGTTCAGAATGCTTGCCTTCAATGTGTGGAAAGGCAGGGTGCACTCCAAAACTTTTGAAAGCTTCTCCTCTCTCCCAAAATCCTATTTAAAAATATATTTGAATTAACACATATTTCAAAAACAGAACCAAAAAGTTGTTTGAAAAATTTTCAAATAAATCTTAAAATAAACTAGACCAAATTTGAAGAAGGTAGGAAAAAGAATCAACTCATTTGGATTTATATTTAAAAAGTTATAGCCAGTCAAAGTTATGGTCAAAACTGTTTTTAAAATAAAACAGAAAAGAAAACGTTTCGGCAGAATACGTCTTCGAAAACGGGAGACGTACTGGGGTTAATACGTCTTCACTTAACCGACGTGGATAGGCGCAGGGTCACTGACAGTGGGTCCAAGGGGCCCACTGGTCAGGTTTGACCAGTCCGCCCTCCTCCTTCTTCCTTTGTCCCGAGCGGAGGCGGGACTCCGGCGACCAACGCCGGCGAGCGGCGGCTCCTCGCGGCCTCTGGAGGGCGGGGATGGATCCGCACGGCTGGGGCGTTTCTCCCGGTGGTCGAGGGGTCGACAGTGGTGGAAGAAGTCGTCGGCGGTGAGCTTCGCGGCGGAGGGAGCCTCGGGAGCAAATTGGTTTTGTGGCGGCGATGGCTCCCGAACCAAATTGAATAGGGGGATCTGCTCACGGGAGGGAGAGGAAGCTCCTGGTGTAGAGTTTAGGGAGGGGGAGGCCCTGGTGGCGCCGGAGTGAACGAGGCAGTGGCGGTGGCCGTGGTTGCCGGAGATGAGGAAGACGACGTTTCCCGGACGATTGCGGGCTATGGGGGTGCCATGAGGGTAGCCTGAGGGTGCGTGCGTGCTCAGAGGGGCTCGGGGTCCCTTTTTATAGCGTGGCCATGTCGGTTTGCGGCGGCCGGGGATAAGTTTGCCGGCGAACCGCCCTACTGTGTTGCAGGGCGACGTGGCGGTGGTTGGTCGGCTCCAGGAGCTACCGACGAAAGCTCCACTGTCCATGGAGGCGAGCTGGCGCGCTGTGGTGGTCGGGGCGGTGCTGCCCATGGCAGTGGTGGATGCGGCCGCGGGCATGCCGCCAAGAGGGTTCTGGTGGCGGCGCTGTGGGGTGCCAGGGGTGGTCGGGGTGGCGTGGCGGTGCGGGGGATACGTGGCGTGCTAGCAGCTATTGGCCAAGGGCCGGAATGAGTCGGAACAGGTGCGGGGCGAGACGCGGCGGCACGAGCGCACTGGCGTGCCAAACGCACGCTCTGGGCGCGCCCAGAGCACGCCCACCATCCGTTCGGCAAAATGCCGTGGCCTGCCAGATGGCTTGGTTGGAGCTGAGGATTAGCAGTTCTAGTCTAGGGCTAGTTGAGATGCTAGTGGACATGCTAGTTTGATCAGAGGTGCAAGGTCACAGTGCAAAACAAAAATCATGACAAAACTGATCATGCACACCAGGTGTTTGACAAAATGCCAAGGGCACTTAGGCATTTCTTGGAGTGGCCAAAAACTCCAGATGGGGGTCTCTTTAGAAGAATAAGAGGGTGGTGTGGTTAGTTGGACAAAAGGGGAAACTTGCTAGTGCAAGTTTTACAAAACCCCAATTCTGGACAGGAAATAAATGACATTATTTCATGAACCAAAAATGATCCAAAAGGTGCATGCTCTTGGACTTAAGGGTTTAACATGGGGGACTACAAGTAGGAGAAATAATCAAGGGTATAGGAGCAACTAAAATGGTGGCTGCTGCACAAATCCTCAAATTGGACCAGAATGGAAATGAGGTTGATCCACTCAAATTTTTCAAAGAACATAAATAGGTTTTTGCACAAAGTGAAATAATATGCTCCTACTGACCTCCCTTAATTTTGGTAGAAGTTTTAAAGAAATATTTAAATAGGTTGTAGTGCAAAATGCACTCTGGACCAGAGAAGAAAAATTGAGTGCAGGGCTCAAAATATTTTATGAATGAAATATATTTTTGCATAAAAGTTAATCAAAAACATCACATGACATCTCCAAATTTTTGTGGAAATTTTAAGTGAGTCCATCAAATGGTTGTAGTTCAAATATGGTCAGATAACCTTGAAAAACCATTTTCAAGAAAGTAAAGATCAAGCAAATTTAATTATTTAATTAGTTACACTGATAACAGCAAAGTTTTTCTTGAGAGGTTAAACAAGTCCAACAACATAATTGAAAAGTTTTCTCTCTGGGAAAAACTCATCATAACAGGGAAGGAAAAGATTAAAAATCAAAAATGGAGCTCAGAAATCTAAAGTTTTAATTCCTGGCAAAAAATTTAAATAAAACAAGGCCAAATTTTTGGGGTGTCACAGATACTACCCCCCTTAAGAAAAATCTCGTCCTCGAGATTTGTTAAAAGCTGTTTTAAGAAAACTATACGCAATAAAAAGTGGCTACAGTGAGAGGGCAATAAGTGGTGAAAAACCACAGTGTGAATACTGGTGCTGCGCGGAAAAGTCTACGGTTCGGGACAAAACCGGGTGATTTCTACGCTGGATAAAAATTTAGAATAATCTTCTAAATTTAAATATACGCTGGTCGTACCCGAGAGCACAGTGCTCTCTCTGGCCGACAGGTGGACCCGGGGCCCACTGTCAGCCTCTTCTTCTCCCACTGGCTCTTCCTTCTACCTCTGGCTGTCTCTTCCTCCTCTCTCCCGCGCGCTTTCTCGCGCTTACTCCACCGGCGATGCCTAATGCGTAGGGCATCTAGGCCGTACCATGGTAGTGCGCGGCGTGCTAGCTGCCGGTGCAGCGTGCACTCACCTCGCGGGCCAGCGCGCTGTCGGCACTGCTCGCGGATTCGACTCCGAACACTGGCGATCGGCGACGAGCGGCGTTGGTGGACTTCGCCCACCGTACACCGAGCTCGAGCTATAAAAACGGCCGGGGTGCCTCTCTCTTCTTCCTCACATCTGGCCTCACTTCTCCTCCTCCTTTCTCCATTACTGCTTACAGAAGCTCGGTCGAGGCTCTAATGGCGGAGGCGATGCCGGACTGGTTTGTGTTCCTGATATGCGGAGGGTTGGCGACGCTGCTGGGGCTCTCTGTGCTCCTGTGCGCGATGATCTTCGACGAGTATTGCGATGCTGCGGCTCGGGTGTTGGCTCTCCGCGGTGGTGATCATGAGGAGTAGATGAAGTATGCCGGGTGCTTACTGTTGTTAGGGGATGATTAGCTGGATGTAACACCGTTGCAAAGTTTTGCAAACAGTGTATGTGTCCGAATGATTATGGCTGTGAGTCTACTCGTGGTGCTGTGTGAAATTAATTAATCCATGTCGTGAAGTGGCAGGTGTAGCAAATTAGGGAAAAGAAATCTCACTCCAGGATTTCGCGAGGGAAAAGCAGTTAATTTAAGGGAGCATAAACCACAACAAAAACTACACACATAAGTAGAAGCCAATTAATTGACTCGTCGTACAAACTCAGGGTATCACGCATAAGTCACACACATAAATAAATGCTGCAAAGAACGAATACAGTAGCGACGTCTAAAATGAAAATGGTAACTGAACGGGGTCCTGATAAAATGTCTCTAGTAAAGGAATACACTCCTCTTCTATTGGAGGAAGTGGATTGACCAGTCGGTGTATGCGTCTCTCCGTGTCGGGTCTCAGTGGTCTGCCGATGGCAACCTGAGGATTTAAATCTGCGAGGCTCTGGAGATAATCCATCACTCGCTGGTTTAAATGCTCTTGAGCTATGATGTACTGGATAAGGTTGGCCAGAACTGGGTCTCTCTCAATACGCCCACCGGGAAAAGACGTTACTTCTCCGGGTGCTACACGACTCGGAAAGTAATAATATCCTCGCTCGCGGGCATAGGGTACTGCGGATCGAAGACGGGCAATTGCTTCTTTCGCAGCAGCTTCTATGGCCAAGTGTGGGGTTGGCATAGATTTCCCCACGAAGGAAACTTCTATTGGATCTTGGTTGGGGTCTACAGGAGGAATATGCACTGCTGCCCAATATTCCGAGGTGGATGGGGTGATCCTTGATTTGAACAGCTCGTACTGGGGTGGCTGGGTAGAACCCATGGTACTGCGGGTAAAATCCCACAATATTTTGACAAAGCTACCTGGGGTTGCATCTGGGGTTCTCAGATGAATGCTGGGGTTCGGCATGACAGAAAAAGCGTGAGTGTTGTGCACAAGGTGGGGTTGCTAGGTAAGGTCACAAGGTGGCCTTTATATAGCAATGGAGCTGGATCATTTTTACCGTGGTGAAAGGTAATAAATTTGCTAGCTTGGCTCCAAAGGTCGGGTCAGTGTCAGAGATACACATATCTCATAAAGAGACGTGTTACTGTGGTTGTCGTCGGGTTGGTTTTGGTAGTTGTGCCGGGAAGAATATGCAGCTATGCGCTGACCAAACAGGCAAGGCTATTATTAAAACAGAGGCACAAAGACAGGCTGCGTTAATATACGCGGTCGCATGATTACAAAGCGATGATACATTGAAACTTGGTGCTACTCATACTGCTTAGTCTACTTCGTTTATGTCTAAACGGGCGTGCCTGGTGGATGCCGAGGCTTCTCCACGTGTCTCCCTGCCGGGATTAGTCGGAGATGGCGGAGGAACTGCAGGGTCGGGGTAGTGAGAATGACCATCACGGGGATTGTTGGCCACAACCCCGTTGGAGTGTGCTCCCAAAATGCGACGAAGCACCTCTGGGGTTATCGCAGCACCTTGGCCGATGGTTGGGGCAGATCTCGGGGTCTCGATCGGTTGTCCAAACAGCACGACTGGGTTGTCGGTGTTGGGCTCGTTTTCTTCTCTCGCCGGGGCTCGACGAACCAGCTCTCCACGAGCTGCTATTAGATCAATGGTGATCTGGTCCAACAGTGCCTCTAGTGCACTTACATAGCGCACTAGGTGCAACAATGCGGGGTCCGTCTCGTGGTCTCCATTGGCGACTTGGGGTGGTCTACCATACCCTTCTTGTCTGGGGTAGTAGTGGAACGAGCGACAGTTAACTCTGGGCGACAAGTGCCTGAGATGAACTATAGCCTCTCGAGCGGCTAGCTGGATGGCCTGTGGCTCAAAGGAAGTTGTCCTTCCGGTGAACCGGTAGGGACGCTCGGGTGCTAGACTCCTACTGTAAATGTGCACAGTGGCCCAGAATTGGCGGTCTTCACCGCTCATGGGTCCTTGATACACAACATATTCTGGTGGCTCTTCTAACGCGTAGGCACGACGGGTGAGGTTTGCGAGGATGGTCACAAAACCTCCAAGGTGGGTTGCTGTGGTTTCGTTGTGCACGACAGGGCCAGGCATTGTGGCTCGGTTTGGGGTAGCGGCTGTGCGGTGCTGGTTTGGTGTTAGCGCGCCCTTTTTATAGGAAAAAGGGGACGAAATCTTCCTTCGAACGCTTGCGAGAAAGGACTATTTAGGGGCCGGTCACTGGCGCATGAGCGACAGGTTCGGTTGATAGGTTGGGCACCGACTGCCAAAAGGTGTTGGGTCACTGTGTGGCTATCTTGCACGAGAAGCTTGGCTGGGGTTTGGTTGAGGTCTGGTGGGTTGGTTTGCCTAAGTTTATTGACCGGGCTAAGATAGGATTAGCCAATGGTCAGCCTGGCTCTGATAACAAGCCTGTCACGACCGGTTTTTTTCGGGTAATAAATTTCCAGAAAAGACCGTCGTGCTCATCAGCCCCAGGATTACTGTTAGCTGATGAGGCTCCAACTTGATACAGAAATTCCAAGCAAAATACAAAATATGTAGTACAAGACCATTCTGGCCTGTGAGTACAACAAATGGTTTCTAGTGGTTGATGGCGGAAGCGGGTTGTGAAACATCAGTGTCTATGGGACTCCATTTCCCACGGGAACAGCTGACCAGGTTAACTCCTATCTTCGCGAGGCTGCTATCTCCATTGTTTAGGTTCCGGGGCTGTCATCGCGTCACTTCTCTCCGTGCAAGAAAATCTGGCCAAGACAATAGCCAGGGACAAGCCAGTGAGTACTTTGAATGTACTCGCAAACATTATGAACACAGGTATAATATAACAATGATGTGCTAAAAATATTTTTATGCTCATGACGTCAGTCACAATAGATAAATGAGACTCTGATGCGTGCAAGCAAGTTATTTATAAAATTGCAATAACATGGTAGTATAAAAACTTATGAAACAAATAATCAAGTAATGCCACAGTCGGGCGTCTGAGCGACGCCACATAAAGGGCTTTAAAAGAAAATGCCACAGTCGGGCGTCTGAGCGACGCCACATAAAGGGCTTTAAAAGGAATGCCACAGTCGGGCGTCTGAGCGACGCCACATAAAGGGCTTTAAAAGAAATGCCACAGTCGGGCGTCTGAGCGACGCCACATAAAGGGCTTTAAAAGAAATGCCACAGTCGGGCGTCTGGGCGACGCCACATAAAGGGCTTTAAAAGAAATGCCACAGTCGGCGTCTGAGCGACGCCACATAAAGGGCTTTAAAAGAAAGGATCATAATGAATATCCCAGAGGTAGAACCATCCCAGAGATATTCGGTAATAACAATAATATCACGGGTTAGTCAACGATAATAATAATCATCACAGATATCACAAGTCACGGGTAGTAATTCCATTTTTTTTTCTGGTTAACAGTTTCACCTCCGAAGACCGACACTAAGACCGATACTTGACCCATCCCAGACTGTAATCCTTAACCATGGACACGGCTATTCGAATAGGTTTATTCTCTGCAGAGGGTGTACTCTTTACCCACGAGTAACGGATTTCTTTAGTCCATCGGGACTAATTCCATCTACGGTCTTTTTGTTGAAAACACACCTAACTTGCACACACCAGCTTATCACACACGTGTCTGGAATCACCCACGACACCTGTTAAGCAAACTCTAAGTGGGGAGGCTACAACCTCGTGTAGCATGGGATCAAATTTATATCGCGCGCTCTAAGGGGTGGCCTCCCCTCTCGGTCCCAACCGGAAACACCCATGCTCCCGGACCAGGTGGCCTGCCTACCGGTTACAACCAGTATCTTCCACCATGGCCTCTCTGTATGGTGTGTGCTAGAAAGAGGTTGACAACTTACTGAACCGTACTCTACTTGCTGTAGAGACGAGTGGTAGTACGAAACAAGTATGGGGGTTACTGGAACAAGACTCGATCTACGGTCGACTCAGGAGGTTAGAGTATTCCCTGCATGATTAGTATAATAAATATAATCCATCCAACATGGTCACCGCTCATATTACCTTGCCATGCCATATCAGACATAACCGTCCCGACGGAGACCGGTGACAAACTCATACCTACCCAAGGCAGAGGTTTTTCACGGTTTTCTGCCGGTATGCATTCAAGGCATATGAGGGTGATTATCATCACAAGTGTGTTCATTTCCAACAGCATGGAAATCAATAACATGCACCCATGCATATGATCATATCACATGAAATAACAAGTCCTTCGAAACGCGGTGGTGTTATAAATGCATCAATGATCACACCAAAATATTATGCCGAGGTTCAGAATGCTTGCCTTCAATGTGTGGAAAGGCAGGGTGCACTCCAAAACTTTTGAAAGCTACTCCTCTCTCCCAAAATCCTATTTAAAAATATATTTGAATTAACACATATTTCAAAAACAGAACCAAAAAGTTGTTTGAAAAATTTTCAAATAAATCTTAAAATAAACTAGACCAAATTTGAAGAAGGTAGGAAAAAGAATCAACTCATTTGGATTTATATTTAAAAAGTTATAGCCAGTCAAAGTTATGGTCAAAACTGTTTTTAAAATAAAACAGAAAAGAAAACGTTTCGGCAGAATACGTCTTCGAAAACGGGAGACGTACTGGGGTTAATACGTCTTCACTTAACCGACGTGGATAGGCGCAGGGTCACTGACAGTGGGTCCAAGGGGCCCACTGGTCAGGTTTGACCAGTCCGCCCTCCTCCTTCTTCCTTTGTCCCGAGCGGAGGCGGGACTCCGGCGACCAACGCCGGCGAGCGGCGGCTCCTCGCGGCCTCTGGAGGGCGGGGATGGATCCGCACGGCTGGGGCATTTCTCCCGGTGGTCGAGGGGTCGACAGTGGTGGAAGAAGTCGTCGGCGGTGAGCTTCGCGGCGGAGGGAGCCTCGGGAGCAAAGTGGTTTTGTGGCGGCGATGGCTCCCGAACCAAATTGAATAGGGGGATCTGCTCACGGGAGGGAGAGGAAGCTCCTGGTGTAGAGTTTAGGGAGGGGGAGGCCCTGGTGGCGCCGGAGTGAACGAGGCAGTGGCGGCGGCCGTGGTTGCCGGAGATGAGGAAGACGACGTTTCCCGGACGATTGCGGGCTATGGGGGTGCCATGAGGGTAGCCTGAGGGTGCGTGCGTGCTCAGAGGGGCTCGGGGTCCCTTTTTATAGCGTGGCCATGTCGGTTTGCGGCGGCCGGGGATAAGTTTGCCGGCGAACCGCCCTACTGTGTTGCAGGGCGACGTGGCGGTGGTTGGTCGGCTCCAGGAGCTACCGACGAAAGCTCCACTGTCCATGGAGGCGAGCTGGTGCGCTGTGGTGGTCGGGGCGGTGCTGCCCATGGCGGTGGTGGATGCGGCCGCGGGCATGCCGCCAAGAGGGTTCTGGTGGCGGCGCTGTGGGGTGCCAGGGGTGGTCGGGGTGGCGTGGCGGTGCGGGGGATACGTGGCGTGCTAGCAGCTATTGGCCAAGGGCCGGAACGAGTCGGAACGGGTGCGGGGCGAGACGCGGCGGCACGAGCGCACTGGCGTGCCAAATGCACGCTCACCATCCGTTCGGCGAAATGCCGTGGCCTGCCAGATGGCTTGGTTGGAGCTGAGGATTAGCAGTTCTAGTCTAGGGCTAGTTGAGATGCTAGTGGACATGCTAGTTTGATCAGAGGTGCAAGGTCACAGTGCAAAACAAAAATCATGACAAAACTGATCATGCACACCAGGTGTTTGACAAAATGCCAAGGGCACTTAGGCATTTCTTGGAGTGGCCAAAAACTCCAGATGGGGGTCTCTTTAGAAGAATAAGAGGGTGGTGTGGTTAGTTGGACAAAAGGGGAAACTTGCTAGTGCAAGTTTTACAAAACCCCAATTCTGGACAGGAAATAAATGACATTATTTCATGAACCAAAAATGATCCAAAAGGTGCATGCTCTTGGACTTAAGGGTTTAACATGGGGGACTACAAGTAGGAGAAATAATCAAGGGTATAGGAGCAACTAAAATGGTGGCTGCTGTACAAATCCTCAAATTGGACCAGAATGGAAATGAGGTTGATCCACTCAAATTTTTCAAAGAACATAAATAGGTTTTTGCACAAAGTGAAATAATATGCTCCTACTGACCTCCCTTAATTTTGGTAGAAGTTTTAAAGAAATATTTAAATAGGTTGTAGTGCAAAATGCACTCTGGACCAGAGAAGAAAAATTGAGTGCAGGGCTCAAAATATTTTATGAATGAAATATATTTTTGCATAAAAGTTAATCAAAAACATCACATGACATCTCCAAATTTTTGTGGAAATTTTAAGTGAGTCCATCAAATGGTTGTAGTTCAAATATGGTCAGATAACCTTGAAAAACCATTTTCAAGAAAGTAAAGATCAAGCAAATTTAATTATTTAATTAGTTACACTGATAACAGCAAAGTTTTTCTTGAGAGGTTAAACAAGTCCAACAACATAATTGAAAAGTTTTCTCTCTGGGAAAAACTCATCATAACAGGGAAGGAAAAGATTAAAAATCAAAAATGGAGCTCAGAAATCTAAAGTTTTAATTCCTGGCAAAAATTTTAAATAAAACAAGGCCAAATTTTTGGGGTGTCACACCCCCTGACTGCTAGGACCCACCAGCTACATCTTCGCACACAAGGAAGTGCCTGACAGTCGGGACCCACCTGGTCGAAGCGTACATAGCGTTGTCATTCTGGTCGCGAACGTGTACGTACATATATACTGGTGGATGTAGAGGTGCGCACGTGTCGTAGTAGAGGCACACACGTAGCATGTACACGTACGTACAGCGGCCAGGGTGCAAGAAAGAAAAGACGGCCATGTATGTCTACATACGGGCGGGGTCTCGAATGCCTACTCGCGCATACGTATGGCCAGGGCTCGTGTACATGGCTGGGTTGGAACGGAGAAACAGCGTCATCGTCGTGTTCATGGGGAGGCAACGGAATGCGTCATGTTCATGGGGAGGCAACGGAATGCGTCGTGTTCATCGGGAGGCAACGGAACGTGTGGGAGTCAACCGGCTGGGTCGGAACGGAATGTGTGGTCGTGTTCATCGGGAGGGCTTGGACGGAACAGGCCATGGAAACGAGGCCTAGCATACCGTAGAATGGAGGAAACGGCCTTGTGTTCGACCAGCAACGTTCGAAACGGGATCCTGTTCATCGGGAGGGGTCTGGTGCACCGCAAAATGGAGGAAACGGACCTCCTACGTTCGAAACGGGGGTCCTGATGATCGGGATGGGTGTGGCGTACCGCAAAACGGATGAAACGGACCTCCTACGGTCGAAACGAGAGTCCTGTTCATCGGGAGGGGTGTGGCGTACTGCAAAACGGGACTCCACGGGATACTGTTCATCTCCACCGTCGACCTCCTCCAGCCTCCATGGGCTACCGTCGACCTCCTCCAGCCTCCACGGGCTCCTGTTCATCCAGCCTCCACCATGCGCTACTCCACCGGCTACTGTTCAACCACCCCTCCACCGTCTACTGTTCATCCAGCCCTCCACACCACGGGGTCCTGTTCAACCACCCCTCCACAGGCACCCCTCCACCATCTACTGTTCATCCAG
>NC_041386.1:198712577-198775083 GCF_002162155.2 Triticum dicoccoides
TTAGCAGCAGTAGCGAAGGAATCGCTCGATCGGGTTCAGTTTACAGATATCGATCGATCGCTCGTGTTCAGTAACGTGTATCCTGGAGTGCAATCGGTCGGGTTCGGTTACAGCCCAACGCTTCGCTCGGGTTCAGTTAGAGCCAACGCCTCCCACACACGCGTGTACGTGTACGAGAGAAGTGCGCATTGCTTGGCCCCCGACCTCCCACCGTAACTGGGAACTCCCCGAAATTTTCCTCCCCCTCGCTTCTACTACGATTTTTTCCGTCATGGACGGCCCAAAGAATGTCATGCAGCTGCATCCCCGGCCCTCCCAGCACGAAAAGCCCATTTTCTGTCATGATTTTTTATCATAGAAGTAGGAGCCCACCACATCTATGATGATACCAGGTTTTGTCACAATTATCGTCATAGAAGTGTCATATGTATGACAGAAAAAAAATTCGTTTGGCCCAAAATGTCATGGATGTGTCTTTTTTTGTAGTGTCTATTCTTATGAACTTAATACTCTAGATGCATGCTGGATAGCAGTCGATGTGTGGAGTAATAGTAGTAGAAGCAGGCAGGAGTCGGTCTACTTGTCTTGGACGTGATGCCTATATACATGATCATACCTAGATATTCTCATAACTATTCTCAATTCTGTCAATTGCTCAACAGTAATTTGTTCACCCACCGTAAAATATCTATGCTCTTGAGAGAAGCCACTAGTGAAACCTATGGCCCCCGGGTCTATCTTCATCATACTAATCTTCTAATACTTAGTTACTTTCATTGCCTTTTATTTTACTTTGCATCTTTATCATAAAAATACCGAAAATATTATCATATCATATCTATCAGATCTCATTCTCGTAAGTGAACGTGTAGGGATTGACAACCCCTTATCGCGTTGGTTACGAGGATTTATTTGTTTTGTGTAGGTGCGAGGGACTCGCGCGTAGCCTCCTACGGGATTGATACTTTGGTTCTCAAAAACTGAGGGAAATACTTATGCTACTTTGCTGCACCACCCTTTCCTCTTCAAGGGAAAACCAACGCAAGTGCTCAAGAGGTAGCAATGACCTCCATCCTGCAGTCCTGGCGGTCTTGGTCTCGTTGCATAGAAATGGAAACCTTTGGCTGATTCCCTGGGTCTCCGCGCCTGTGCTTGCCTCTTTAGCACCAAAGAGGAAACCTGTTGTACTGCGCCCGCTGGCGCCCGCCTGGCCTTGGTCGTCATGGCTTACATCATCTGAACCTCATGAGGTGAAGGCTTGCATAGAAATCTCCGCTCCTCAGGAGCCAGCCTAAGGAGGCCGCTCCTTCTGGAGGCCTTGGCGTCGTCCGCCTCGCAAGGCTTGGCCCCTAGCAAGGGTCTTGTGTTGTTGATTTTGAAGATGGGTCGTACCAGGCCGTCGATGGTGCCACGCCATGGGCCGCAGGCAGGCAAGTCTAGGCACCCCGGTTCCCAGAACACCGAGAGACGGGTACGAGTAGGAGCGAATTGCTAGCGGCTTTCCGATTGTAAAAATGTTGAGTGGGCGTGCGAACGGCAGGGTAGTGGCTTGCCCGATGGATAAATGGATTCATGCATAGTACTATGGGGGCCCAATTAGATGTCATGTCTACTAGATGTCCAATTAAATGGCTTCATGCATCTGCGTGTTTGCACATCAAGCGTCGGGAAAATTACAGGTGATACGAAGCTTTCCATGCTCCCATGATACGGGCTTCCGAGAGCCCTTGGATCTGAGATCGAACGGTTGCATGGCGTGATTCTAGACCTATCGGTGAATATCCTATCCTGGAGGGTTTTTCTACAAATTTTCAGCAACTTAGCATGTGACCATCGATCTCAGACCCAAGGGTTGTCAGCAACCCGTATCATGGTCGCACCTACCACGATTGTCGCCTCGCTCGCGCGGTCGCGCCCTTGGAGATTTTAGAGGGCTATGAATGAGCATTTTTTTGCCTACTTCGCATGCATGAAACTACTTCCTTCGTCCAGGTGCATTAGGCTATCTAATGTTGGCATGTCATACATAGTCATCACTTAGTCACTCATACAACAAGGGTAGCTATAAAGTTGGCTATAAGAGTTTTTTTACTTCTCTCTATCTCTTTCTTCATAGTATTTATTTCATTTGCCAAGGAGTAAGGAGTACACCACTTGGCACCTGTATACTAGCATGGAGGTGGTCATGAATTGGGAGACTCATGCCGGTCGTAGCGCTGCAGTAATAATGATAATGGCAAGTCAAATCACAGGGCTTCAGCTGTACAGCTGTAACGAGCCATCAAATCACACAGCCCTACGTTTGTAGCAGCCTACTCCCTCATCTTCTCGCCTCTTTGTCGAACCGACTATGCGGAACTGCCCGGCCCTCGACTTTTCAATATCATTTTGTATCCATGGATTGCACCATGGAGCAAAGCCTCAAGAAAATGGCAGTACACATGTATACAACACACCCGTCATGTTCGCATCGCACCCCAGACAGTCAGTTCGTCTGGTACACCACTCTCCGAATGGACCACGCGTCATATTGCGTTTGCACACACATGTGGGACCGGAATTGAGAACCGACCATAGGCACACTCCCCGGCCCTGCAAGTCGGCTAAGTTAATAGGAGAGAGACGAGCGATAGTACTGGAGCAGTGTTGTATAGACGTCGGTGCCTAGACAATTCCTGCATGACACGGGAGATCAGTTCGTCCATGCATGTGACAAGACTCCAGCAGACGGCTAGATTGGCTATCGTCTACATATTGTGCAGGCTGTGTTGTATAGGACTATAGTTTTGATGAGAAATCTAAAAAAGGTTTCTTGTCATCTTGCAAGGCGCTGGTCATTGGGGGCACATGCCCGAAGACTACTCAGCTGCCATCTAGGTCAAGTCGGCTATGTTAATTAGGACATCTATTGATTGACCCCTTTTCTATGAATTTGTCTTTAATTTGAGCTTTGATCCTCGTCTAGTTTGTCCGTCGAGATTCATGTTGTCTCCTTGGGGCAGTGCGGTTATGGTTTCTCGTCATGTGGCATTTTTTCATGTTATATGTTAATCCGGTGCTTCAGATCAAAATGACGATAAGTGCGCCTCTGGGACACGTTCATGAAGACTTCTCGACAGTCATTGACGAGGTCAAGCCAGCGCCGGTAGATAAAAGAAAACTACTCCACTATATAGGCAGGAGCTTCCGCGCTTGCTGCTAGTGTTGCTCTCTTCACACTCTCTCATCCTATCCAGATCTAAACAAGACAGCGGTGGCCACACTCTCTCTGCTCACCGCTGGTCACAGATCCAGCCGGATCCCCTCCGTCGGGGAAAGTGAGAAGGTGCAATGTTCATGCAGTAGTCCTCGACGACGGCTCTAACCCACTGCCGGTGGGTCCCCATCAGTGCGCCTTGCCGTTCTCTCCCACGCAGTGCCAGCTAGGGAGGGCCTCCGACCCCTTCTTCTATGATGCCTTAGTGTGGGCAGATCCGGCCTCCCGCCATCCACCTAGCAACATCCCGGCGACCCTTAGGTATAACTTCCTTCAAAACCATCCTTCCTCTACTTCCACAACTCTTGACGTCGCTGCATTTGTATCTTTTACTCTTTCTCAGGCCCCCTCATAGATAGGATCAATCGGTTGTTCAAACGCTATCTAAATTTTTGCTGTTAAGAGGTAAAACTACTTCATGCAGTCGAATCTAGTACTACTTGGTTCAGATAGGGAAGAAAGGGGGTGGGCAGTGGGGGAAGATTTGTTACCTGAATCTAGGACTTGGTCGAAAGAGGAAATAATGGGGCGAAAATTAGCAGAGACTGGCTATCCATCTGGTCTCTTGGTCTAATAGGGAAATAAAGGGAAACACAATACAAACTCAATATAAACTGATCTATTGGTTGAAAAAGGAAAGAAAGTGGGGACTGGGGGACAAGTCAACACAGTATTTCCAAGACTAGATTTGTTAGCCTCACACACACAGTATAACGTAGCTATACTGAACAAAAAAGGGACCAACCCAGATATCCTGTTCTGACGTTTGTTGACCCAAGCCCTTCTTATGTAATGCCACTGGTAAAATGTTGCAGTCCCACTATTAAAAGTAAGGACACCTTAAACCAATGTTGCTTTCAATGTAATGCCTCTAGTAATATGAATCAATGGCACTATTTTTCATGTCCTGCTAAATTTCCCATTGAGATAAGTTGCTTCTTTTTGTTAGAAATGCAATTGTCCTAGTCCGCCTACTCTCCCGTGCCCAAATACCAACTCTTTGGCAACTGTTAATGTAATGTTGCTGGTCAAATGAAGCAATGGCACCATTAAAGTAATGTTGTATTTAACGGTTGTCATAGTTAATCCTAATCCCCACACTAATATCTAGCAATGATGCTACTTTAGAAATTGCTACTGTCCTTGTAGGATCGCCATTCAGATAAAGAACATGCTTATTTTCATTTGATGTATGTTTCATCACATGTTAGTCACCCTCCTTTCCACCTTTTTGTTCAAATAGAGATATACATTTCACGCTTGATCTTAGTTGAATTGCACAAATGATATCCAAATTATAGTTGAACATTCCACGAGCTTCACGACAAACCTTGATGTCGCTCAATTTTATTGCAACTAGTGAAGAAGAAGCTGCTAGCTCATGGGACATTGCTTCTTTTTAGGTGAACTACACAAAAAGGTCCTATGAATTGAATCATCCATGTTGGTGAATGGTGTCATCACTTCTACGATGGCGTTGAATGCAGATATGGTTCCCATCATGAGGTATGTTCCTTTTTGGTCCGACCGTTTGCCAAAGATCCTATGTGTTGAGTCTGTTCTTGTGCTACTGTTTTGGCACTGCCATGATAAAGCAGTAATGTTATTATTTTGCACCTTAATCTAGTGGGACTATTAATTTGAGGCAATATTTTGGAACCGCTAGTGCCACTGATTTTTTATATACCGAAAGAGGGGGTTTCCTCTAATTTCATTAAAGAAACCCAACCATAGAGAACCATTATCCGACAACATCTCAGTGTAAACGGGCAGTTATGCAACTACTACTAGAATAGATTGAGTACTAGTGGGAGACAAGTTCGCCACATAAGCTTCGCAGGTAGGGGGACGTAGCACCGACTCGACCAAGTTTGGATTATAACCCAAATGCTACCACAGAAACATTAGGGGGGAAGATAGCGGCTGAAAGAGCCAGCTTCAGCATCCCAGTCTAAGCACCCCCGGCCTCCATCCTTGCCACGCACGGTACACCTCGCTTGCCACCTGCTCGACCCTAGTGCCACTGATAAAATGAAGTAATAATACAGTTAAAATAGAGCGAGTGTCCTCTCTATCATTTCATTTCCAATGTAGATAAATAAAGTTCTTCTCTTTGTTTGTATATGTTTCATCAACTAGTCCCATTGTTAATGTTTAAATGTTTCTGCAAACTGGGGTGCTTAATTTTAGTTGATCTGCACAAAAATAGAGATTGGAATGTCTCAAGGCCCCTCCTTGTACTACCGCTATGCACTGATCTTCACTGGCAGAAGGTGTATCAGGGAGAATTGGGTCGATTTCTAGTATCACTTGTAGAAAAAGGGTCAAATGTGAAGCACATTAGTGTCGGTTTGAATTTGAGCCGGCACGGTTCCAACGGCTAGGCGGGCAGACATCATTAGTACCGGTTCGTGGTGAACCTTTAGCACTGGTTCGTGCCACGAACCGGTACTAAAGTGAGTGGTGGCAGGATGTTGTCAGTCCGGGGCCCCTCCAGCACCTTTAGTACCGGGTCATATCATGAACCGGTACTAAAGGTCATCCTACATAGACCCTCTGTCCACCCGAGCTCGCTCTGTTCTTCCCCTTTCTCCTCTCCTCTCTGTTCTTTTCCCTCTTCCTCTCAAGCTCATCACACATTTTGCCCAAAATTTGTCAAGATTTGAAGGCCCCCATCCATTCAAATGATCACAAAGGTTAGCAACTTTGTCCTTTCATCTCTCATTGCTAGATTAGCTCGTGCAATGCTTTATATAGTGATTGATTTTTGAGTTTAGTAATTTGGGAGGAATTATATATATATGTATATATATATATATATATATATATATATATATATATATATATATATGTTCTAGTATTTGATTTATATGCAACTTGAGGTCAAAAATAACACTTAGTTTGCATATGTAGGTGTAGTTTACTTAGTGCCTTATAAATCTCCGTCGTAACCACCATCGATCGCCCGCAACGTCCCGTCGCTGCACCACCTTGTGGTGAGCCTCTTGTTCATGAAGTTTTATAAAAAATGGATGTTTATGTGATTCGGATATATAGTTACTCGTATAATTATCTTACCCATACGTTGTTTGTTATACATAGTACCATGATTTTGATATCCGTCCCCGTCGGCCCTTGTCCGGGTTATGATTCGGATGTGGTATATTCTCTTTTAAAAATATTCATTGCATTTCGTGTTTATGACAAATTATGCCCATCAAGTTGACATAGATATTTGTATGTAGGAGGTAGTTGAACCGGAAATTCCTACCGACCCTATTGTCGAGAGGTTAAATTTAGTTGAAAGAGAAAACGAGGATTTGAAGGAAAAATTGAAAAGAATTGAGGGGGAGAAGATGGAATTGGAGTTGCATGTTGCCGATGTCGTCGATGATCACAAGATTAAGATGGAGAAAATGCGCTTGAAGATTAGAAAGATTAGAAAATATGCCATTCATAGTGAGGCTTGGTATCATTATGCTGTTGGATCAATTGTTACCTTAGTTGCGATCTTGATCGCATTTGTTGTTGCATTTAAATTCTTTAGCTAGAGAGTTATTTGTTTGTTGCATTTAAGTGTTGTATGATCTTTATGTATGAACTTTATGTATTATATTAATTTGGTGTTTTCGGTGCTGTGTACTGAAGATGAGCCGGCAATGGATGTACGATGACCGATGCTCTCCCGAGATCATTAATGGCGTGCGTACTTTTCTGCTTGCGGCTGAGGCAAACAAGCGGGTGGATGGTTTTATGCCTTGTCCATGTGCTGGCTGTAAGAATGGTCACAATTACTCTACGTGAAGAACCATTCACGTCCACCTGTTTGAGTCTGGTTTCATGCCCCACTATAATGTTTGTGAAAGTGCGTTATATCGACTAGAGGGGGGGTGAATAGGCGATTTTTATGAAAGTCTTCAGAACATGGGAGTTTTGAAGACAAATGATAAAATTAAACCTATTACCATGCAGCGGAAGGTAGGCTACACTAGGCAAACCATAGTCAAGTATTCAATGAAGTGAAAGCACAAAGACTAATAGCATCTAGGTAGTAAGGATCAGGTAGGAAGATATTGTGAAGCCAAACAGAACGCGGTGTCACTCAGTGAAGACAAATGATAGAGCAAACATACAATGACTTCACAAGGAGTAACAGTAAGTAAAGTGAAGTGAAGATGAAACTAGTGACTCGTTGAAGACAATGATTTGTTGGACCAGTTCCAGTTGCTGTGACAACTGTACGTCTGGTTGGAGCGGCTAGGTATTTAAACCTTAGGACACACAGTCCCGGACACCCAGTCCTGAACACGCAGCTCAGGACACCCAGTCCTCACCGTATTCTCCTTGAGCTAAGGTCACATAGACCTCGCCCAATCACTCTGGTAAGTCTTCAAGGTAGACTCCCAAACCTTCATAGACTTCGTTCACCGGCAATCCACAATGTCTCTTGGATGCTCAGAACGCGACGCCTAACCGGCTGGAGGACGCACAGTCCTCAAGTGTAATAAGTCTTCAGATCACACAGACAAGAAGACTTAAGTGATGCCCAATTCTATCTGGCTCTGGTGGTTAGGGCTTTATCCTCGCAGGGAATTCTCTCTCAAAGGCTTCGAGGTGGGTTGCTCTCAAACGACAAAAGCCGTACTTTCAATCTGGCAGCCAACCGTTTATGGTTGTAGGGGGTGGGCTATTTATAGCCACTTGGCAACCCGACCTGATTTGTCCGAAATGACCCTGGGTCACTAAGGAACTGACACATGTCCCAACAGTCAGATTTCAAACTCACAAAGCAACTTTACTTGGGCTACAAGCAAAGCTGACTTGTCCAACTCTGGACAATATTCGCTCTCATAGTCTTCACTCGAAGACATAGGTTTTTGGTTTAGGCATCACCTCAGTCATTCTGACTGGTTCTCTTCGACCCCACTTAACAGTACGGTGGTTCCTATGACTCAACACAAAAGAAAAAGAACTACGAAAGATCTAAGTCTTCGAGCTCCATAGGCTTCATATCGTGTCTTCTCTTGTCATAGTCTTCAATGTGAATATCTTCATATACCACCTTTGACTTCAATGTCTTCATAAAGTTTTAGGGGTCATCTCTGGTAGTAAAACCGAATCAATGAGGGACTTCTACCTGTGTTATCCTGCAATTCTCACAAACGCATTAGTCCCTCAACTAGGTTTGTCGTCAATACTCCAAAACCAACTAGGGCTGGCACTAGATGCACTTACAATCTCCCCCTTTTTGGTGATTGATGACAAACTAGTTGAAGTTTTCAATGGGGAATATAATCTGTGAAATTGTAAAGAATAAGGAATTGTCTTCATAAGTTGCAAGGGCTCCCCCTGTAGATGTGCATATGAGTTAATTTGCTTTTGGAATGCAAATGCACATGGAAGGTTGTACTTGTGGAGATCCACTTCAACTTATGATGACAATCCACTATGCATGTGAAAGTATATGAAGATAATGACATGCATAATGGAAAATGGACGTCTGCAGAGTGAGCTAAGTGCGGAATTTATCGTCGCACATGCGGAATTTATCTTCGCAAAACAAGGTGGCAAATAAGTAGCAGACGACCATCTAGTTTAAGTGTTACAACTCATAAGAACCAAATGTAGCAAAAACGAGAGTTGTAAGCACGATGCAAAATGTAAAGCACCCGCCCATATGGACCCGCTTGAAGACTATCAATCTCATATGCTTCTCCCCCTTTTGTCAGTAATGACCAAAAAGGTTTGAAGACATAGAGCCTCTACTCGTTCCCATGAGGAGTAGGTGAAGTAGCAGGGTTGTTGGTGTTGTTTGGCGGTGCAGAAGAGCTTGGAGGTGCTGAAGGAGGTGGCGTTGAAGTAGCATCGTCTTCTTCCTCAATAATTCTGGCAGTCACTGTGGTAGCAGAGGAAGAGAACTCAGAGTCTTCAAGGAATGGAGTTCCTAGCAGCACAGCCCTTCGAGGAGGTGTGGAGTCAAACTTGAATCTCTCAGTGAAGCCATCCTCTTGAAGATCAGCTTCAGAACACATCATCGAGAGCCCTTTCCATGTGCGGCGACAGGTTTCATGGGCAACGAAAGCATTCTTGGTGGCAAGATTTCGAGTGTGATTAACATCCACCAAGAGGGTTTTCATCTGACGCTTCAGCCAGTCATGATGCCTATCCTGTTTCTGATGTAGAGCCACAAGAAGCTCTCGGTCATTGAGAACACGAGTGCGCTTGTTGGGTCTTGGAGCAGTGGCACTGTCAGTGGCTTTAGTTGAAGCAGGGTGTGGTGCACGTGTAGTGCCAGCCAAAGGATACACCCGAGAAACTGCTTCAACACCTTCAACATTCTGAGTAAAACTCTGATGTTCCGCATTCTGAAGACTTAGAGGTTGCTTGGCGGGCTCAGAATATATGGCTTGAGTAGACATGTACACGTCAGGCAAGAAGATCCGATGGTTGCAGGCTGAGGGCTGATACGAGATGGCGGAGTGTAGCTTGATCAGCCGCATGACCCAAGGGGCGTAGAACTTCAAACCAAACAGATCAATGCCTAATGCAGCAAGTTGGCGTATGAAGAAGTCCTATGCATTGAAGCATTTGCCATGAAGTATATAGAAGACCAAAGTCTTCATTGCACCCTGAAGCTTGGCATTTGGAGAGTGCCCTTTGATAGGCCAGAGAGTTCGCCTGATGATGTGATAGATGGTTCTGGGCAGGTACTCAAGGTCTTCAACAAAGAACTCTGTGGAATAAGCAGCATCTTGGGGCAATGGCTTCATCATGCTGAGCATTTGACTCATATCAGGTTCTGGCCGCTGAAAGATGCTCCCAATAGCTTCAGCATGCAGCTGACAGCCTTGCTCGAAGAGATTGCCAGGATTGGGCAAGCCAGTGAGCTCAATGATGTCAAATGCATTGGCTTCGTGATGAACATTGCCAGTCATCCACTCCAGGACCCAAGTCTTCGGATCTCTGCTATACCCTTTGATGTGAAGTGTGGCATAGAATTGTAGCAGCAGCTATTCATTCCAATGCTCTTCATCAGTAACAAACTGCAGCAGACCCACTTGCTTGAAGCAATCCAACGCTTCTTCTAGACAGGTCAGACCAGCTATAGCTTCAACATCAAGGCGCTTGTGTGGGAAGATGCGACTTTGGTTGTAAAGAATGCAAGAGTAATAGCTTCGCTGAGGATAGTTCCAGAACCGATCAGATGATATCCTTTCCCTTGAGTAGGGGTTCCTGGAGCTATTGAAGAACGTGTTGTCTGCCCTGAAGCCATTGATGTTGAAGGAACCAGGTACTGATGCAGGACTTGGAAACCTTGGCAGTCTTGGGATTGGCTTCTGGACCTGAGGCCTGTGCTCAACATGATAGTTGAATTGGGGACCAGCAGCAGACTCAGGAAGAGAAGTGGCGGGATCAGTGGCTTCGCTGTCTTCTGAAGCTTTTGCTGGGGAGGGCTCCACATTAGCTTCATTGGTGGTTGTGGCAGCCTCAAGATTTTCATCCTCCACTTGACTAGCTGGAGGGTCGGTCACAGGCACGTTCTCCTAGAGAACTGCTTCTTGGTGGAACAAGGGAGTGGGATCTTGTGGTACTTCTTCTTCTGTGGCTGATGCAGCCGGAATGTCTTCAGCAGAGACTTGAGGCCTTGGACCTTTGCGAAGCCTGCGGAACACAGACGACGCCTGTGGAGCTGGAGTGGGCTGGGCCTCATAGTCTTCTTCCTCTTGTGGGCGATCCGCCCATGAAGCATTCTGTGCAAGTGGCGTGAGTGGATGACCAATGCTGATGAGTTTGCTGTTTTCAAACTGAGGTAGGACTGCATCATCTTCTACATTGTCATGATGACCAATGTCTTCAGCAGCGATGGGATCAGCTGCTGGAATGTCTTCAGCAGCGATGGGATCAGCTGCTGGAATGTCTTCAGCTTCAGGAGCCTCTGTGGAAGCAGGCTCATGAACTGTCAGTTGACGTTCTGCGTCAGGATGAACCATAGAAATGGGTTCAACTATCAAGGGCTCTGTGGGAGCAGCCCGAGCTTTCTTGGTCTTTCTCTTTTTCTTGGTGGGGGCAGTAGGAGAGGCTTCAGAGTGTTTCCTCTTCCTGGCTTCAGCCTCAGCAGTTCTTGTCTTCTTGAGCTCTGAAGCTGTTGACCGGCTCTTTGGCTTCGAGCCAGTCATTCTTGTTGGGAAGACAATCGGAACTGCTTCTTGCCTTGGTGCATCAGATTCAGCCGTAACAGGCTTCTTCTTCTTCTTTGCGGCCATCCTGGGGTTGATGCCAGGACGCCCAAGTGCTTTGCGCTTCTCAGCCTCATTATAGGCTTGCACACATCTGTCAGCCAGAGTCTTCATGTGCTCACGCGAACCCTGAGCTTCTGCACGCTTCTTCACAAAGGCTTCCTTGAGCTCGTGCATCATTGTCTTGAAGTTCTTCACTTCTTGCACGCTGAGCTTGGCCATATGCTTCTTGAACTAAGCCTTTTCATTGTCAATCTTCTGCTTTAGTTCAACAATGCGCTGGGCAATAGCAAGTTCTGAAGCAATGGCGCCTTGGAAGGCGACACTGAGGCCAATAGGTAGCTGCAGATCTTCAAAGCTGATGTTTGGCGTGTCAAACCACTCGTCAATGAAGTTGTGGATGATGGTGACATCAAAGAGAGGCAGATCATTGAAGATTTCTGCTTCTTCTTTCCTCTTGATGAGTTGCTCAAGAGCGTCATCTGCAAGATCTTCATCACTTGACAGATCAATGTCGTCATTGCGCAGGATGGCAGCAGCTATTAGCTCTTTGCCAGTGTGAGACAGAGGCATCTTGGCCTTCTGGGGCTTGGAGACGCATGATAAATCTTCAGACTGCACACTGTCTTCAGGAGGTGCAGTTGCCAATGGCTTCGCCCTTGAGATTTTTGGTGAAGGGGCTGGCTTTGAAGCTTTTGGCTTCTTCAACTGCTTTGGCTTCGGCACTGCAGGCACGTCATCAGACTCAGTGTCAGCCGCAGGCTCATTCACTGCAGTCCCTTGAACCAAGATGTAGGTGATGAGGCCTTCAAGGTTGGTGAAAGGACCGATGACATTGGGTTCTGCATGTCGTGTGCCATCTGCCCTTGGAGATGAGGGACCAGGGTTGAAGTCTAACCCAAAAGTCTTCTTGTTCTGCTTCACAGAGTTTTGAGCAAACTGGAAGTTGCGCTTGAACAGATTGTCGTCACGACACCATAGCAGTGACGACGAGTGTGCATCAGTAGGCTGTGGTCCATAGACCATGCATGGATAGAAGCCTTGAGCAATGGCTTCATCTCTGGACCTAGGTAGAAGATTCTTGAATAGGGTGTCTCCCCACGGTCTCTTGATGGCGTTTTTCTCAGCATACTCCTGGGTCACAAATCTGTATTTGAACCATTGTTCTGCCCAATATCTTCGAATCCATTGGATTCGGGTCTTGCGCCGACTGTAATCCTCTTCAGGATCTGTCTTGTACATTTCTGAGAGTTCATCTGGAAGATCTCTGGAGGTCTCACCACGACGCTTTCTGCCACCTTCCTTGCTGCCTTTTCTGAAGCCATAAACTTTAACTTGAAAGGCTTCAAGACGTTCAAAGGCTTCAAAGGTTTTCGTTTGCTGGACCAACAGGAACTGGCTTCGGTAGAATTTATGTGATGCTGTAAGAATTCTGCAAATGAATGCAGACTATGAGAACCAAAGGATTCTCCCATGGACATGTACCTATGACAGCATTAAGGTGCGAGGGAAGGGGAAGAGGTCTTATGCATTCTCAGAAGATTTTGAAGATAAATCAGTTTAGAAGACATTGACCTCATCGTGCGAAGACATTCACTCATAGATAAGAAGTTGGTTCCAGATTTGTACGAATCCACAGATCAGTACAAGTGAGGAATCTAACTACTTTGTGAAGCACAAGTGAAATACTAGGCATGTTATGAGATGCAGTATGAGAGAGATCTAGCTTGTGTGAACAGAAACTTCTTGTGGTAGAAAGTGACAGATCAATAGGATCAACGGTGCTGTAAAAAGGGAGTTTTATTTACCACACTGAGAATTGCTAGATGGAGTGGGAGATGAGGCCGAGCAGTTCACTCTTCCGTGCCCTAACTTGGCGACGGAGGACACCTACGGCGACGGCGGAGAGGACGATGTCCGCGGTCGGCGTGAAGACGGCGTCGGAGAGGTTGTGGCAGCGAAGCGCTTCATCGCCGGCGTCGTCGAGAGCTAGCGGTGGCGCTAGGGTTCGTGTGAGGGTGGAAGAAGAGATAATGACCGCTGTGAGTGTGAATTAATAGGCACAGGGGCGGCACTGTGCTATTACATAGGTGCCCCTGGCGATTCGCATCTGAGGAACACGTGGCCAGTATGCGGAATTTTGGGGTTTGTTCCACGTCCCACGCACGCCTGGATTGTCGGGTGGTCGTTCCTACTTCTCCGGATTTCATGTGGAGGAATGAGCATTGAAAACGGACTTAATGGTTGTCTCTGTATCTTCTGCTGACAAGGACGCAGAGAAGACATTCGATAGTTTCAATAGAATGCATATGACTTGGAGAGATAGAGTTTGAGATAGAAAGCATAGAGAAGTTGGGGTCCAATCACATTCACTTAGTTCAAAAGATTCAACACGAAGGCATAGCTATAAGTGAATGCTGTAGAGGACAGAACACTAGCATATATATATATATATATATATATATATATATATATATATATATATATAATCAACATAGTGAAGATAATCATGAAAATATGTTGAGTTCGAAGCCAAACCAAATGTGAAGACATTGCAAGGTAATGCCATGAGTGGAACACTTCGAAATAGAATGTTTGGTGGTGGCGTTACCCACCGTATAGGAAGTATTAGACCCAGACACGGCGCACAATTATCGTGGCGCTCCGAAGTCAAATTCTAGATTAATGTATTCACAATTAGAATGTATGTCTTCATTGATTGAAGATATACTTCACTTCGTGTGTGGTACATCTAAGTCATCAATATGCATATGGGTTAGGATGTGTGCCTGATCACAGGACATTTGAGGATTCCAGGATATTTAGCTCACACCGTAACTTGCAGAACCACTTCTCATCCAAGGGCTTGGTGAAGATATCTGCCAATTGCTCTTCATTGTTGACGTGTATGATATCAATGTCTTCCTTCACAACATGATCTCTGAGAAAGTGATGACGAATTTCAATGTGCTTTGTCTTCGAGTGCTGAACTGGGTTGTTGGCAATCTTGATGACGCTTTCGTTGTCGCAGTAAAGTGGCACTTGCTTCAGATGAATGCCATAGTCCTTGAGTGTTTGCTTCATCCACAGAAGCTGAGCGCAGCAAGATCCAGCAGCAATGTATTTAGATTCAGCAGTAGAGAGAGATACACAGTTCTGCTTCTTTGAAGACCAACATACAAGTGATCGTCCCAGAAAGTGACATGTGCCTGATGTAGACTTGCGATCAACTTTGTCACCAGCATAATCAGCATCCGAGAATCCAACCAGATCAAACTCTGAGCCATTTGGATACCATAATCCTAGAGTTAGGGTGTGAGCCAAATATCGAAGAATTCGCTTCACAGCTAAGTGATGCGACTCCTTTGGTGCCGCTTGAAATTGAGCACACATGTAAACACTAAGCATAATATCTGGCCTAGATGCACATAGATAAAGTAAAGAACCAATCATGGAGCGGTATACCTTTTGATCGAACTCTTTACCATTGTCGTCAGGACCCAGATGATGTTTGGCTAGCATTGGTGTTGTGAAGCCTTTGCAGTCTTGCATACCGAACTTCTTCAGGCAATCTTTGAGATACTTCTCTTGAGATATGAAGATGCCATTGCGTTGTTGTCGTATTTGAAGACCAAGGAAGAACTTCACCTCCCCCATCATGGACATCTGATCTTTCTCTTGCATCATATATCCAAACTCTTCACTGTACTTCTGATTGGTGCAGCCGAAGATAATGTCATCCACATATATTTGGCACACAAACAGTTCACCATCATATGTCTTCGTGAAAAGAGTGGGATGTAGGGAACCAGGTATGAAGCCTTTGCTCTTCAGGAAGTATTTGAGTGTGTCACACCAGGCCCTAGGGGCTTGTTTGAGGCCATACAGTGCCTTGTTGAGCTTGTATACCATGTCAGGATGTTTTGGATTTTCAAAGCGAGGCGGTTGTGCAACATACACTTCTTCTTCAATCTTGCCATTGAGAAAGGCACTCTTCACATCCATTTGATATAGAAGTATGTTATGATGATTTGCATAGGCCAGCAGTATGTGTATGGCTTCAAGTCTAGCCACAGGAGCAAATGTTTCATCGAAGTCAATGCCTTCCACTTGAGTATATCCTTGAGCAACGAGACGAGCTTTGTTTCTGACAACTTGACCATGCTCATCTTGCTTGTTGCGGTATATCCATTTGGTGCCTATTATATTGTGCTTCCGTGGACCAGGACGCTTAACCAGTTCCCATACATTATTCAGCTCAAACTGTTGAAGCTCTTCTTGCATATCTTGAATCCATTTAGGTTCCATGAAGGCTTCTTCAACTTTCTTGGGTTCTGATATTGAGACGAATGCGAAGTGCCCACAGAAATTTGCTAGCTGAGTTGCCCTTGAACGAGTGAGTGGACCAGGTGCATTGATGCTATCAATTATTCTTTCAATCTGCACTTCATTGGCAACGCGAGGATGTACAGGGCGAAGACATTGCTCTTGTTGTTCATTGTCTTTGTTGGAAGGAATGTCTTTAGGCTGAGCATTGTCTTCATGTTGATCAGGTGCTGAAATGATAAGTTCTTCTTCAGGATGAGCTTCAGAAGGTATAATTTCTCCAGTTCCCATTAGCTTGATTGATTCACTGGATGGAACTTTATCTAGCACACATGGCAGCTGCTCTCTTAGTGAGCCGTTGGTCTCATCGAACCGCACATCCACTGTTTCAACCACTTTGTAATGAAAGAGATTGAAGACTCTGTAGGAGTGCGAATCCTTTCCATATCCAAGCATAAAACCCTCATGTGCTTTTGGTGCAAATTTTGAGGTGTGATGTGGGTCCTTGATCCAGCACCTTGCGCCAAATACTCTGAAGTAACTGACATTTGGTTTTTTGCCAGTAAGGAGCTCATAAGATGTCTTGTTTAGTAGCTTGTGAAGATAAACACGATTGATTGTATGGCATGCAGTATCAATGGCTTCGGGCTAGAATTTTCTTGGGGTCTTGTATTCATCTAGAATTGTTCTGGCCATCTCAATTAGTGTTCTGTTCTTGCGTTCGACGATGCCATTCTGCTGTGGCGTGTACGGGCTGAGAATTCATGTGTGATGCCCAAGGTATCAAGATATGTATCAAGGCCAGTGTTCTTGAATTCAGTGCCATTGTCACTTCTGATGTGCTTTATCTTGGCGCCAAAATTGTTCATAGCTCGATTGGCGAAGCGTCTGAAGACATCCTGCACTTCAGTCTTGTAAAGGATTATGTGCACCCAAGTATATCTAGAATAATCATCAACAATAACGAAGCCATAGAGGCAAGCAGTAGTAGTTAGAGTTGAGTAATGAGTGGGACCGAAAAGATCCATGTGAGGCAGTTCGAAGGGTTGAGTAGTAGTCATGATTGTCTTTGAGGGATGTTTGGCCCTCGTCATCTTCCCTGCTTCACAGGCACCGCATAAGTGGTCTTTCTTGAACTTGACGCCCTCGATGCCTATGACATGCTTCTTCTTCGCAAGGGTGTGGAGGTTCCTCATGCCAGCATGTCCAAGCCTCCGATGCCAGAGCCAGCATTCTGAAGCCTTTGCTAGAAGACATACTGCAAGATGTGGCCCTGCTGAGAAATCTACCACGTACAAATCATCTTTTCGATACCCTTCAAACACTAGAGACTTGTCAGATTCCATTAGTACAAGGCAACGATATTTTCCAAACATTACGATCATGTTCAAATCGCAAAGCATTGAGACAGACATTAAGTTGAAGCCAAGGGATTCAACAAGAATGACTTTATCCATGTGTTGATCCCTTGAGATTGCAACTCTACCTAGACCCAATACCTTAATTTTACCAGTGTCAGCAAATGTGATGTGGCTCTTGTCGGATGGACGTAAGGTTGAGTCCATAAGAAGACTTCTTTTGCCAGTCATGTGATTTGTACACCCAGTGTCAATAATCCATTCTGAAGACGCTGGTGTCGTACCCTACAGTGCAGTTAGGGGGATAGGCTTCACCAAGAGCATTTTGAAGCAAAAACATTTGATGAACCAGTGGGTTATGAAAGCTTAGATCCAGGTTAGGACTAATAGGGAGAGTAGCAAGCGATTCAGGTATGAAGTACATAGTAAGACCATTTGGGCATTTGATCTTGCGCCCTACAAGATGTTTAAGGTCCCCAGCAATAGCGTCAGACGATTTTGGTTTTCTGCTGGAGACCTTTCCCTGCAAAAGAGAGTTAAGCCTTCTTAACCACCCACATCTTCAAGGGTGGTTTAGAAGCAATAAGTCTAAGTGCAGCATCTGAGAATTTTGGCTTTGAAGCCTTAGCAAACAGTCTTGCAGGCGGACAATAGTACTCATAAGAATAAGCAGAATAGTTCTTGGTCTTATGAACATGGCGGTTTGATGAACCGCTCTCATATTCATATGCCTGAGTATGATTTTCCTGCAAAACATTTGCGTTAGTGCGACTCAGGTGAGTCCTCTGTCTGTATGAAGCCTTTGGACCGTATGAAGCCTTTGGTCTGAGGTTTGTCTTCTTCACGTGAGGTGCCATGATGACATTCACAGGAAGACTCTCCAGACACCTTTTCAGAACCCAGATCTTCTTCATAGGCGGTCCATTCCTGCAGTTAGTACCAATGTACCTGGCAAACACTTCACCATTCTGATTCTTAAACAGTATATAGTTTGCATCAAAGGATTCATCAATAATAATGGGGTTAGCACAAGTGAAGCCAGATAGATTGGATGGATCTGCTGTAGGTTCCTTTGCAGCAACCCACATGGTTTTGGGGTACTGCTCAGGTTTCCAGTAAGAGCCATCTGCATTCATTTTCCTTACGAACCCTACACCCTCTTTCCTAGGGTTTCGGTTCAGAATCTGCTTTTTCAGGACATCACATAGCGTCTGATGCCCTTTAAGACTTCTGTACATCCCTGTTTCAAGCAATGTCTTCAACCTGGCATTCTCATCAGCAATAGTGGTGGTATCCTCAGCAGAGGGGTTAGTTACCACATCAACAGTTGAAGATATTGCAACAGCAGTAGCAGTAGAACATTCAGCAACAGAAGTAGCATTATCACGCTCAATGCATTTAAGACATGGTGGTTCAAATCCTTCCTGAGCGGGACTGATCTATTTGGCGCGAAGTGACTCGTTTTCTGTTTGAAGATCTTCATGAACCGCTCTCAATTTCTCAAGATCTTGCTTCCTTTGAAGATAATCATAGGAAAGCTTTTCATGAGTTGTTGAGAGAGTTTCATGACGACTTTCAAGTTCCTGATACTTAACTAAAGATTTTTTATGTCTTCAATTAAGGATTCAGATCGAGTCATTTCAGCACCTAACAGATCATCGCTTCTGTCTAACAGTTTTTGAATATGTTCCATAGCTTTCTGTTGTTCAGTTGCAATTTTAGCAAGTGTTTTCTAGCTAGGTTTTGAACCACAATCAGAGTCATCGTCACTAGATGTTTGATAGTGAGTAGTGCGTGTGTTTACCTTGGCACCGCGTGCCATGAAGCAGTAGGTAGAAGCGGAGTAGTCCTTGTCATTTGCATCGGTGTCGGTGATGAAGTCATTGTCTTCAGTGTTGAAGATGGACTTGGCAACGTATGCTGTAGCCAGACTTGCGACGCCTGAGTCGGATTCCTCCTCAGACTCCACCTCAGCCTCCTCAGAAGCAGACTCCTCCTCTAAATCCATTTCCTTGCCAACAAACACACGTGCCTTGCCAGATGAGCTCTTCTTGTGTGATGAAGACTTTGAGGAAGACTTGGAAGAAGACTTTGAGTATTTCTTCTTCTTCTTCTTGTCATCAGAGTCATATTCCTTGCTCTTCTTCTTCTTTTTGTTCTCATTGTCCCACTGTGGACACTCAGAGATGAAGTGGCCAAGTTTCTTGCACTTGTGACATGTTTTCTTCTTGTAGTCATGAGCAGGAGCTTCATCATTCCTTGGACTTGATCGGGAAGACTTTCTGAAGCCTTTCTTCTTGGTGAATTTTTGGAACTTCTTGACAAGCATAGCAAGTTCCCTTCCAATGTCTTCAGGGTCATCAGAACTGCTGTCAGATTCTTCTTCAGATGAGGAGATGGCTTTTGCCTTCAAGGCACGAGTTCGCCCATAGTTTGGACCGTAGATCTCTATTTTCTCCGAAAGCTGAAACTCATGTGTGTTGAGCCTCTCAAGTATGTTAGACAGATCGAGTGTCTTGAAATCAGGACGTTCTTGAATCATCAGGGCCAGGATGTCAAACGAACTATCAAGTGATCTCAGCAGCATCTTGACGACTTCGTGTTTGGTAATCTCAGTGGCGCCGAGGGCTTGAAGCTCATTTGTGATGTTAGTGAGTCTGTTAAATGTGTGCTGGACATTCTCATTGTCATTTCGCTTGAAGCGGTTGCAGAGGTTGCAAAGGACACTGATTATCTGATCTCTCTGGGTTGAGATGCCTTCATTGACCTTGGAGAGCCAGTCCCAGACCAGCTTGGATGTCTTCAAAGCACTCACACGGCCATACTGTCCTTTGGTTAGATGACCACATATGATATTCTTGGCAGTAGAGTCCAGTTGAACGAATTTCTTGACATCAGTAGCAGTGACACCTTCTCCTGCCTTGGGAACGCCGTTCTCGACGACATACCATAGGTCGACGTCAATGGCTTCAAGATGCATACGCATCTTATTCTTCTAGTAGGGATATTTCAGTTCCATCGAACACGGGGCACGCAACGGAGACTTTAATTATCCCTGCAGTCGACATAGCTAAAACTCCAGGTGGTTAAACCGAATCACACAAAACAAGGGAGCACCTTGCTCTGATACCAATTGAAAGTGCATTATATCGACTAGAGGGGGGGTGAATAGGCGATTTTTATGAAAGTCTTCAGAACATGGGAGTTTTGAAGACAAACAATAAAATTAAACCTATTACCATGCAGCGGAAGGTAGGCTACACTAGGCAAACCATAGTCAAGTATTCAATGAAGTGAAAGCACAAAGACTAATAGCAGCTAGGTAGTAAGGATCAGGTAGGAAGATATTGTGAAGCCAAACAGAACACGCAGTCACTCAGTGAAGACAAATGATAGAGCAAACATACAATGACTTCACAAGGAGTAACAGTAAGTAAAGTGAAGTGAAGATGAAACCAGTGACTCGTTGAAGACAATGATTTGTTGGACCAGTTCCAGTTGCTATGACAACTGTACGTCTGGTTGGAGCGGCTGGGTATTTAAACCTTAGGACACACAGTCCCGGAGACCCAGTCCTGAACATGCAGCTCAGGACAGCTAGTCCTCACCGTATTCTCCTTGAGCTAAGGTCACATAGACCTCGCCCAATCACTCTGGTAAGTCTTCAAGGTAGACTCCCAAACCTTCACAGACTTCGTTCACCGGCAATCCACAATGTCTCTTGGATGCTCAGAACGCGACGCCTAACCGGCTGGAGGATGCACAGTCCTCAAGTGTAATAAGTCTTCAGATCACACAGACAAGAAGACTTAAGTGATGCCCAATTCTATATGGCTCTGGTGGTTAGGGCTTTATCCTCGCAGGGAATTCTCTCTCAAAGGCTTCGAGGTGGGTTGCTCTCAAACGACAAAAGCCGTACTTTCAATCTGAGCAGCCAACTGTTTATGGTTGTAGGGGGTGGGCTATTTATAGCCACTTGGCAACCTAACCTGATTTGTCTGAATGACCCTGGGTCACTAAGGAACTGACACGTGTCCCAACGGTCAGATTTCAAACTCACACGGCAACTTTACTTGGGCTACAAGCAAAGCTGACTTGTCCGACTCTGGACAAGATTCGCTCTCATAGTCTTCACTCGAAGACATAGGTTTTTGGTTTAGGCATCACTTCAGTCATTCTGACTGGTTCTCTTTGACCCCACTTAACAGTACGGTGGTTCCTATGACTCAACACAAAAGAAAAAGAACTATGAAAGATCTAAGTCTTCGAGCTCCATAGGCTTCATATCGTGTCTTCTCTTGTCATAGTCTTCAATGTGAATATCTTCATATACCACCTTTGACTTCAATGTCTTCATAAAGTTTTAGGGGTCATCTCTGGTAGTAAAACCAAATCAATGAGGGACTTCTACCTGTGTTATCCTGCAATTCTCACAAACGCATTAGTCCCTCAACTAGGTTTGTCGTCAATACTCCAAAACCAACTAGGGGTGGCACTAGATGCATTTACAGTTTGGACCAAGCATGGAGAAAGAGGGGTTATGTTGGAAGACAATGAAGAAGAAGAGGACGACGACAGCTATCCTGCCCATGGGTTCCCTGAATACGATGATACAACAATGAGGGAAGAAGCTGAGCCGGTAATGCGGGAAGAAGCTGAGCCGGCAATGCGGAAAGAAGCTGAAAAAGAGGCATCAGATGAGCCCGTTGATGATCTAGGTCAGGCCATTGCCGATGCAAAGAGAAACTGCGCAAGTGATTTGGAGAAGAAGAAGTTGCAGCGCATGTTAGAGGATCACAAAAAATTGTTGTACCCGAATTGCGTAGGTGACAAGAAAAAGTTGGGCACCACATTGGAATTGCTACAATGGAAGCCAGAGAATGGTGTATCTGACAAGGGATTTGGAAAGTTGTTGGTAATGATAAAGAATATCCTTCCAAAGGACAAGGAATTACCCGAGAGTACGTACGAAGCAAAGAAGCATGTCTGCCCTCTAGGGTTAGAGGTGCATAAGATACATGCATGCCCTAATGATTGCATCCTCTACCGCGGTGAGTACGAGGATTTGAACGCTTGCCCAGTATGCGGTGCATTGCGCTATAAGATCAGCCGCAATGACCCTGGTGATGTCAAGGGCGAGCGCCCCAGGAAGAAGATTCCTGCCAAGGTGATGTGGTATGCTCCTATAATACCACGGTTGAAACGTTTGTTCCAAAACAAAAAGCATGCCAAGGCAATGCGATGGCACAGAGAAGACCGTAAGAAAGACGGAAAGTTGAGAGTACCCGCTGACGGGTCGCAGTGGAGAAAAATCGAAAGAAAGTACGGGAAGGAGTTTGCAGATGACGCAAGGAACGTATGGTTTGGTCCAAGCGCAGATGACATTATTCCTTTTGGGGAGCAGGGCAGCAACCATTGCACCTGGCCTATGACTCTATGTTTGTATAACCTTCCTCCTTGGTTGTGCATGAAGCGGAAGTTCATTATGATGCCAGTGCTCATCCAAGGCCCTAAGCAACCTGGCAACGACATTGATGTGTACCTAAGGCCATTAGTTGAAGAACTCTTACAACTGTGGAATGGAACAGGTGTACGTGCGTGGGATGAGCACATGGGGGAAGAATTTGACCTAAAGGCATTGTTGTTCGTGACAATCAATGATTGGCCTGCTCTCAGTAACCTTTCAGGACAGGCAAACAAGGGATACCGCGCATGCACACACTGTTTGGATGATGCCGACAGTATATATTTGGCTAATTGTAAGAAGAATGTGTACCTGGGACATCGTCGATTTCTTCCGAGCAGGCATGCCGTAAGAAAGAAAGGCGAGCATTTCAAAGGTGAGGCGGATCACCGGACGAAGCCTCGCCACCGTACTGGTGCTGATGTACATGATATAGTCAAGGATTTGAAGGTGGTCTTTGGAAAGGGTCCTGGTGGACAACCTGTTCTGAATGACGCTGACGGACGCTCACCTATGTGGAAGAAGAAATCTATATTTTGGGACCTGCCCTATTGGAAAGACCTAGAGGTCCGCTCCGCAATCGACGTGATGCAGGTCCTGGTGGACAACCTGTTCTGAATGACGCTGACGGACGCTCACCTATGTGGAAGAAGAAATCTATATTTTGGGACCTGCCCTATTGGAAAGACCTAGAGGTCCGCTCCGCAATCGACGTGATGCACATGACGAAGAATCTTTGTGTGACCCTGCTTGGCTTCTTGGCGTGTATGGGAAGACAAAAGATACACCTGAGGCACGGGAGGACCAGCAACGTATGCACGGAAAAGACGACATACATCAGGGTCATGCAAGCTACACTCTTACCAAAGAAGAGAAGGAAATCTTCTTTGAATGCCTGCTCAGTATTAAGGTACCGTCTGGCTTCTCGTCGAATATAAAGGGAATAATAAACATGGCAGAGAAAAAGTTCCAGAACCTAAAGTCTCATGACTGCCACGTGATTATGACGCAACTGCTTCCGGTTGCATTGAGGGGGCTTCTACCGGAAAACGTTCGATTAGCCATTGTGAAGCTATGTGCATTCTTCAATGCAATCTCTCAGAAGGTAATCGATACAGAAATCATACCAAGGTTAGAGAATGATTTGGTGCAATGTCTTGTCAGTTTCGAGTTGGTGGTCCCACCATCCTTATTCAACATCATGATGCACGTCCTAGTTCACCTATGCGAAGAGATTAACGTTTTGGGTCCTGTATTTCTACACAATATGTTCCCCTTTGAGAGGTTCATGGGAGTGTTAAAGAAATATGTTCATAACCGTGCTAGGCCAGAAGGAAGCATCTCCAAGGGCCATGAAAATGGGGAGGTCATTGAGTTTTGTATTGACTTTATTCCTGACCTTAAGCCAATTGGTGTTCCTGAATCGTGGCATAAGGGCAGGCTGGTTGGAAAAGGCATGCTAGGAGGGGAACAAATAATATGTATGGACGGACATTCTCTCACTGAAGCACACTACACAGTTCTACGGAATTCCGCCTTGGTGGCTCCACATATGGATGAACACAAGAATTTGCTACGCTCCAAACACCCGGAGCGGTCTCATCACTGGATTACACATGAACAAACCAGGAGTTTCGCCAGCTGGTTGCAGACACGTACCATGCATGACGCCTCTATTGAAGATGACATGTACTTGCTGTCACAGTTACCATCTTCGAATATAATGACTTTCAAAGGGTATGAGATAAATGGTAATACATTTTACACGATCGCCCAAGATAAGAAGAGCACCAACCAAAATAGTGGTGTCCGCTTTAACGCAAAAACCAAGATGGGAAAGGAAACATATTATGGTTATATATAGGACATATGGGAACTTGACTATCGACGTGGTTTGAAGGTCCCTTTGTTTCGGTGCAAATGGGTTAATATGACACAAGGCGGGGTAATGGAAGACCCGCAGTACGGAATGACAACAGTGGATCTCAACAATCTTGCGTATGCAGACGAACCATTCGTCCTAGCCAATGATGTGGCAGAGGTTTTCTATGTGAAGGACATGTCTACCAAGCCGAGAAAAATAAAAGATAAGGAAGTGAATGCATCATATGATGAGCCAAAGCGGCACATAGTTCTTTATGGGAAGAGAAACATCGTGGGAGTGGATGACAAGACAGACATGTCAGGAGATTATGAAAAGTTTGATGAAATTTCTCCATTCACAGTGAATATTGACCCGAGCATCCAGTTAAATGATGAAGATTTTCCATGGCTGCGGCGCAAAGGGACACACACGAAGAAAAAGTTTCACACCCAAAGATCTAGGATGTGATCGGCTTCACTATCATCACTTTCTTCTATGTTTCACACCCAGGGGGGAATCTCTGTAATAGTTAGGGTAGCTAGTTATGTGTTTTGGCATTTGAAACGCGAAGACATTTTATGTGCAAGCAAATTCTTTCATGCACTTACTGATTTTTTTCAGCTAAATGACCCTGAAATTGAGAAGCATTTCAAATGAACTCAGAAAAGGTTGAAAGTTGGCACGGTATCATAATTTCACCCGCATAGCATGTGCAAAAAGTAGAGAGGGTTACCGCAAAAACTGGATGCACTTCATGTACAAAATGGACAATTTCTTTTGAAGTATCAGGGTTTCGGACGAAAATTCATCCATTACAAAGGCATTTCATTTTTTAAATAACCTAAGCATTACCAAATTGAATATAATGATAAAACACACTAATATTAAACATAAGAAAAAGAATCACTGAAAAATCTATTTTCAAAGTTAAGTTATTCACAAACTAGTGATTCACACAAATTTCAAATAATTCAACATTTAAACTATTCAAATTTGTAAACTACCGGTACTAACAGAAAGTTTGTAATTTTTTGTACCTAAAGCAAAAATATTCACAAAGAAACTCTCAATACAACAAAAAAACAACTCAAAAATAAATAAAACAAAAATAAATAAAGCAAAAAAATAAGAAAAAAGCCCACCTACTGCGCCACAGCGGCCTGCATACGACTAGAAACCCAACCTGTTGTTGGGCTAGGATGCAGGCCCGCAAAGGCCCAGTAGGCCCACGGGGCAGCACAGAACATTTAGGCCCAGTAGGCCTGCTTTGGAGATGAGCTCGAGGGAGCTACCACACTGGGGCTTATAAACCAGTGTGGACGCCCCTCGGCTAGCGAGGTGGGACTAAACATGACGCACCGCACCTGCGCTAGTGCACCCCCTTTAGTACCGGGTGGTGGCTCAAACCGGTACTAAAGGGGGGGGGTCTTTAGTACCGGTTGGAGCCACCACCCAGTACTAAAGGGGTGCCGTTCCCACCGCTTGGCCTGGCTAAAACAGACCTTTAGTACCGGTTGGTGGCTCCAACCGGTACTAAAGGTTGTTCTATATAAGAAAACACTTCAAAAAATTTGTCAGTTTCCCATCTCTCCCTCTGCTTCTTTCTCCTCTGCCCCGTCGCAGCCGCCCCGTCGCCGCCGCCCCTTGTCGCCGCCCCCGTCGCCGTCCTTCGCCATCACCATCCCCGTCCCTGTCGCCGTGCCGCGCCCCGTCGCTGCGCCCCACCCCGTCCTCCCGTCGTCCACGCCTAGCCTGTCCAAGTCCCCGTCGTCGCCGCCCAGTCCCCGTCGCCGTCTCTATCTCTGTCCCCGTCCCCATCGCCGCCCCCCGTCGTCGCACCTCGCCGGTGAGCTCCTGCCCCGGCCGCCACGTACCACACACACACATTCACACACACACACACACACACACACACACACACATTGTTATAGAATGTTAGCAATCTTTCAGTTTTTTAGTTATAGAATTATTAGAAATGTTAGTTATATAGAAATGTTTTTTAGTTATAGAAATGTTAGTTATATAGAAATGTTAGTTATATTAGAAATGTTAGTTATATAGAAATGTTAGTTATATAGAAATGTTTTTTAGTTATAGAAATATTAGAAATGTTAGTTTTAGTTAAAAATTTAGAATTTGTATATATGAAATCACAATCCATCATTTAAAAAATGTTACTTTACTTTTGCGGCATATAGTATTTGTTGTCGACGATGCCCGGCCCGCATCCTCGCCGTCAACCCGTTCGCGACGACGTCCTGCTTCAGAGGACCCATGTCCGGGACTGGGCTCCACCGGGCTGGCACTGGGAGGTGCTACCTTCAGGGGCGCGACGCTTGGTGAGGAACCCGGCCCCGTGTCCCGCCGTCGACCCTCATCTCCTTTGGTGGCGTTCGCTTGGGCCACTTTCGGTGCAGAGGGAGCCGGCCCTGCCGGAGGTGGTACGTCACCGTGTCAGGGAGGAGGACGAGCACGTCCATCGCTACATGGCCGCTATGGACGTCAGGTTCTCCAATACCTGGCAGGTTCTTTGGGGAGATCACCCGAGCTATGATCCAGTGATGGTTCCTTCACTTTGGTTGTCCACCGCCAAGATTACTCTCTAGTATTCGATCTTTATTAGCTAGCTAGCTAGGTAGTGATGTATTCGATATATAATATTCGAGATGATTTATTCGAGATTATATATATTATTTGAGACGATGTATTCGAGATTATATCTATTATTCGAGACGACGTATTCGAGATTATATTCGATGATGCTTATTATGTACTATGATTGATTCAGTTTTTCCTTATTAATTGATTGCATCCATGCATTGTAATTTGAATATATTTCTTTTGGATTAGTTAAATAAAACCTATGGCAGACAATATGGGCAGAGAGGGAGAAGAGGCCCTGTTCAATATCATACGCAATCCTCGCGGGCCATATGATGATCAGAATGAAGAAGATTATGACAACTCTGAATATCTAAACAACACCGGGGAGGGTGATATGATATTCGATCGCGACGACCGAATTGATGAAGTCATGAACTATGAACATGAAGAAGAAAATGTTGATCTTGAAACAACAAAGACCGACGAGGTATATATATTTATATAAGCAGGCATTTGGTGATCATCACATGTTTTAAATGACTTGAAGATATATTAACGAATCGATCTTTCTTCTTTCAGCCATCCGGATCGAGCAAATCTTCAGGCAACAGGAAATGAGGCCCGAACAAAAAGTTGAAGGAGGGCATAAAGTACAATATCGAGGCCATCAAACCTAATGGTGAACCACTAGTGCCTAAGAAGACTGCGAACAAGTTCACTCGTTAGTGCGGAGTTCTTGTGAAGGACCAACTCCCGATCTCCCTTCAAGAATGGACAGAGCCAGCAAAGCCATGTCCAAGAGTTACTTTTGTCGACGATAGATAAAAACTTCTGCTTTGGGAAACGCTCATGGAACATTTCACCTACCAGATCATTTCACAGATGCAGATGTGGAGAAAGTCAAGGACGCTGCTCTTAAGAAGATGGCGGTTGCATTCAACAACCACAAGAATCGTGAATGGGACAAGTACGTCAAGGGAGGAAGGAAGACTCCAGTATTCGAGGGAACACTAGAGAAGCAAAGTACTCATTGGGACGATTTCATGAAATTCAAGGATTCGGAATTATCTAAGGAACGGTCGAGAATAAACAAGGCCAATGCCACAAAAAAGGATAAGTTCCATAAGCTGGGGCCAGGTGGCTATGCGGTGGGAATGCCTAAGTGGGATAAGTCTGAGAAAGAGATGGAGGATGCAGGTGTCACTCCAGAAACATTGAGCTGGCCCCCCAGGTGCAGGACTTGGTTCTATGTGCATGGGGGGAGTTGGACCCGAAGACAGGCAAAGTTTCGAAGAAGGCATGTCTAGACGGAGGCGAAGATAGGCTACTTGTTGCAATAGAAGAGGCTCGATCAGGGGTGTTCCAGCCCAACAGAGAGAACGACGAGCTTACACGTGCCCTAGGAAATCCTGAACACCTGGGAAGAACACGAGGCAAGGGCGCTATTCTGTGGTATGAGGGGTTTTCGGACTGGAACGCCTACTACAGAACCTATGCGAGAAATAAGATTGTGGAGGAGAAGAAGAGGAAGATGGAGGAGGAGCAGAGGAAGCTGGACTATGAACGCCTTCAAGGCCTAGAATCAGCGGACGTGGACTTGGCAATCAAATTCCAGCGGCAGCAGGAGCAGATCGACTCACTTAGCCAGGAAAGGGGGTCTCAGCAGCTGCAGCAGCTAGTGGATGATCCAGCATTGGATAGCACCATCCCATCCATGCCGAGAAGCAGCATGGGTTCCGCCCCAGGTGATGCATTGCTGGATAGCTACCCAGTGGATGACATCATGGAGAACACTAACTGCGAGCTACACTTCAAAATTAAGAACATATCCATGAAGGTGGCGGACGCCCTTGCTTTTACAAATCCCCCCGAGGCAACCTTCCATTGTAACCCGATTCTAGCGGGCTATGCTCGTGTCTTGGTTGATGAGGTGGTGGACCAATATTTGGGGCTAGAGCTTGACATTCCTGGAGGTGACGAGGAGCACACACTGGGAGAGGCCAGCCATCGTATCATCCTATGGAGAAAGGATTGCATCATCTTTCGAAGGCCACTAACACCGCGTCATCTGACTGCTCGTCGAAGTCCGCCACCGAGTTAGCAGACTCCCGCTCCTCCAAGTCCACCAATGCGTCAGGACACTCCTCCTCCAAGTCCGGCACAACTTCAGGCCACTCCTCCTCCTCCAAGTCCGGCAAAGCATCAGGCCACTCCTCCTCCAAGTCCGGCACAGCTTCAGGCCACTCCTCCTCCAACTCAACCACGTCAGCCATCTTCGCTGCCTCAGCAATCACGGAAGAGAGCCTCCTCAGCTATGGTGTGTAGCGGTACAAGTAAAGGTAGTACTGGAGGTACAGGTGGAGGCAAGCGATTTCAATATGGTCCAAGCAGCCTCGCGCCTCTTCCGTAGAGGCCTTACGAAAAGTCCGAGGAGGAAAACGCAGCCATATTGAAGGCCGAGGTGGAAGCCCATTTTGCACCGAAACCGCCACCAACGCCAAGGGAGAAAGTGCCTAAGGAAAAGATTGACCACTTCATTCGTATGGCTAGAGCACCAGCTCCCAATCATGTTGACATAGACTATGAGCGCCACCTCAGGAAGTTAAATCGAGCACGTCTACAGAAAGAGGCGAGCTCGAGCTCAAGCAAATCCGCTGGCAAAACATGCGGTAAAACCGTTCCCCAGCTGGGAGAATAGGCGATGCAATCAATCCCCCCGCTTGTTGTGCCAACAACACATGAGAGTAGGCGCGCCCAATATTATTGTGGGCAAACCGTTTACGTTCCTGAGCTAGGCGATGTGGTAATAACCGAGGAGCATATTGAGCAGGCTAAAAGCCTCATGATCACTGTTGGACAACTCCTCGATATCGAGCCCATGTCTCCGACTAGAGAGGAGGAAATAAAATGGAAATATGTCCGGGGCCAACCTTTGGTCGAGCCAGACGAGGTCAAGAAGCTCCCAACAAGAATGTATGAATTGCATCAATGGTACATGGGCATTACCAAGATTTCCAATCGAGCGTCCCTCATGGTGAATGTCAAGAAGGATCATTACTACCATGAGAAAGCTATGTCCGTTGAGTATTCAGAACTATTTCAGTTATACAATCAAGACGCACTCGACAAATCTATCGTCAGTTGCTATTGTTTGTAAGTGATTTGTTTCTGTAATTTAAGTCTCAAGCTAGCTGAAGTGATCATTTTGATCAATCATTACCTGTAATTATCCTCACTATATCCTTTTCTGTGGTATTATGCAGGATGAAGATTTATGAAATGAAAAAAGGTGGACGCTATGGCATTGGGTTCGTTGACCCAAATACCATTAATGAATACACATGGAAAATAGATCCATATTGCGAAAAAAGTGTAGAGGAAAGCATGCTAGAGTTTTTCAAGCGCCTCAAATACAATGAAGATATACTACTTCCTTACAACTTCGAGTGAGTCACACTGTCTTGTACTACAAATTCTGTTTTTGCCTACTAGCTAGCTACATGTTTTTGCTTACATATAACCGCTTAATTAAGACATGCAAACGTGTGTGCATGTAGATTTCACTGGATCTTGTTAATCATTAAAGTTGATGAAGGAACAGTTGAAGTACTAGACTCACTACTTAAGAAACCAACTGACTACACCATCGTGAAGGGGATAGTCAACAGGTAATTTCAATCATTATTAACTATATCTCGGCCTATTTAATTAGTTCGTCATTTCCTGATAACAACTATTTAATAACCCATTTATTCATTTTCTTTGTCGGCGGGCAGGGCTTGGGCAAAGTTCAGCAGCGTCACTCCAGGCCAATGGAAACGAAATCTGAAATGGTATCCACCCATGGTAAGTAATTAAGTAGTACTAGCTAGCTGTCATATCTTTAATTATCATGCTTGATTAATTATTATCTGATCAAATTCCATTCTCGTAAAGGCCCTGAAGCAAGCGTCGGGGAATAATCAGTGTGCATACTACGTTTGCAAGAACATTCGCATGATGGCGTCCGAAAGGAGCAGATCTCAAAGACAGGAGTGGGTACGTTTGTCAGAACACTATTCACAATTTTTACACCATTATCGATATCTAGTCACACAACTAATACACATACATATTGATCTCCTTCTTAAAAGTACAAAGAGGTGCGGGAGAAGCTCCTACCAGAGGACCGCATAGAAGCAATTCAAGAGGAAATAGCGGGATTTTTGCTCGACCAGGTCATAGATCCCAAAGGAGAATACTTTTACCCGTTACCGCCCCCATGAACCACTTCCAATTGTTATCGTGCTCCGAAGGCGCCAATTAGGCTAATGCCACTGGCTCCGAAGGCACCAATTAGGAGAAATTGTATATAGCTAGCTAATTGTATATATATATACATGTGTGTATATATGTGTGAATTAATTAATGGTGGTTGTGAGACATTCGATGAGATATATATATATATATATATATATATATATATATATATATATATATATGATCAGTTCTACTAGAAATTCTATTTATATATATATACATAACGTGTACAGTATGTAGTATCATAAAATACCGGCAAATGAAAAAGAATTAAATGGAAAACACAAAATTAAATGAAAAAGAAATCATAAACCCAAAACCACCCAACCTTTTAATATCGGTTGGTGTCACCAACCGGTACTAAAGGGCTCCCTGCCCCCGAAGCTGGCTCGTGCCACGTGGTTGCCCTTTAGCACCGGTTCGTGCTGAACCGGTACTAAAGGGGGGGGGATTTAGTGCCCACACTTTAGTGCCGGTTACCGAACCGGCACTAAAGGGCCTTACGAACCGGTGCTATTGCCCGGTTCTGCACTAGTGTATGAGGCCTACCGTATGAGGAGTCACAGGGCCCATCTCGCCCTCGCAGCATGGCATACTATGATACTATCGCAATATTTTCTTTTATTTATTAGTGTATGTTTCATCAACTAGTACCACTATAATGTAATCAGGCTTTTTCATTATCTGTGCAAATAGGGTTATTCAAGGGCATTTTGGTGGAACTGCACAAATATACGGATAAAACCAGCATATATGCAGAGTGCGAGGTGCCAAGTAAAAATTACCGACACCAACCATGGTCCATCTAAGCATTGGCATCCACCACCACCAGTGGGATGGGTGGCGCTCTCTATGGACGGATCTTTCTTAGCAGCAAATCCTCGAATCAAATACTAGTAGCTTAGAATCGCACTTTTATAGGGAGTACTCTTTTCTGAAACAAGCACCAATCTATTTTTCTTTATTTGTACAGTGTCACAACTTTGTTTTTGGTCCAGAGCTATTCTAGGGTGATTGGCGTAGTACTCGAATACTGATTGTAAGCATGATTTTCATTTGCCGTCACACTGATTGTAAGCATGAGCAGATGGAAGATTAGGTTAGTGTGAACCTTACCTTAAACCCTACCATCACCGTTGAAATGAGGCAAGCGGTGTGGGGATTGTGGAGAACGGCAGGGAAGCGATGTCGCGCCATCCGGCCTCCTCTTGCAGTGGGAGAATGAATACTCCTGTGGCTCCGGCTGGCATTGCACCCTCAAGAACGACACACTGTACTCCATTGATTCGTTATCCTCTGAATGCTCGACCTTTGACCTATACGCCCACCACCTCCACCTGACTTTTGCCTCAGGCAAATCGGTCTGCTCCATCGCCTAGAGGAGATACTCGATGAACTCGAAGGACTGCAGCATAACTGCTGCCGAGGAGTACATCGCCGCCCTCATTGTCGCTGTCTCACTCTTTCGCATACATTGCCACATGGCCCTCACTGTCCTCGAAATCTCCCACTTGTTGTCAAACCAAGTAAGGATCTCCTTCAACCTGGCTAACTTCGCTTTGTCACCGCCGGTGATCTGCCCGATTCGCTGCTGCATCCTCTCCATAGATGTCCTTCTGAGAGGTCTGGTGCTAGCTTTGGAAGATGGGAGGAGAGAGGGTGGTATTGCAATGGATAAGAGGGAGAGGCGAGACGGTGGTTTTTCAATGGAGAAGATGGAGAGGAGAGGGGTGGTTTTGCAATGGAGAAGAGGGAGAGGTGAGACGGTGGTTTTGGAATGGAGATGATGAGAGGAGAGAAGGTGGTTTTGCAATGGAGAAGCGGAAGACGAGCGTGCGACAGCGATTTAGGATTGGACGAGAGGACCGGCGCGCTGTGACTGGATCAAAATCAAAATCAATTTACCCTTCAATTAAGAAAGCAACCCCACATTAACTAGTCTCCCTTGCATTCTGGGTCATATTTGACCATGATTTTCACAAATAAAATATATGTTATACGTTACAAAAATAATATAATTTGAAAGTACATTCAGATACGAACCAAATGATACAATTTCTAATGACATGCATTCACATTTTGCTTGTCAAATATAGTACATGGTCAAACTTTGACCCAAAATACGCAAAACAAAAAAAATACTTCCAAGACCAGCGCCGCTCCTTCCTCTTAAACCATCGCCGCTCCTCTCTTGTTCCAATCCAAATCCAGCGCCGCTCCTCTCCACTTCTATTTCAAAACCACCGCTCCTCCTCTCCTGTTCCAATCCAAAACCAGCGCCGCTCCTCTCCCATTCTAATCCAAAACCAGCGCCGCTCCTCTCCTCTTCCATTCAAAAACCACCACCGGTGAGTGAAGGTGCTGTGGAGAAGTAGATCGATGGAGGAGTACGACTGATACGTGAGGATCGCAGATGGCGACCCTGTGAAGCTAGCTAGGATGTTGGAGATACAGTCTTGGTTTGACAACAAGGACCAATTACCGGTGACGGTGACATCCATGGACAAATATTTGCAACACAGTGAAAAGGCGGTGACACTCCTGAAGGGAGTCACATGGGAGTACATATAGCAAACAGATTCACCGAATTCAATCATGAGGCAGCGGTAGTGGGATTATCGATCCAAGATGGAGCATCCACCAAAGATTGAAGGATCGAGCATCTATAGGGTGCCGTTTGTGAGGGTGATGTGCCAGAATGAGCCGGTGGAGTCTTCGTCGACCGAACCTAACTGCAAGAGGAGAAAAGCAGTTGGCCCGATGACGCTTCCCCGCCATCCTCTACCTTGCTGTTCACCTTGTCTCACGGGGTGGTTGTCCGCCACTAAGGAATATGAGGGGACTGCCCCCCCAACCCAACAGTCAGGTAGGTTGTGAATTGTTAGGAGGAGCTTAGGGTTGTCAGTATTTGCAGGTTCTGAATTGTCTTTTATGGTATGTATTTTGAGAGTACTTTCAGATATGAATGTCTTTTGAATTTCAGATTTGAAGTATTGAGCATAGGAAGTATTTTATGAATTCTAGAGATCTATTTTAGCACTTAAAAAATGTAGTTTCATATAAAAGTGCAGACAAAGTGATTCTCAGATAAGAAACTGCAAGTTTTAGTTTCAGATAAGAAGTTGCAAGTTTCAGAGGCAGAGCATTTATATTAACACACCCTTTTCAAACAGGGATAACATCATGTTGGAAGTTTTATTCATGTTCGAAAATGGAACTACCAGCCAGTTAACATCATGCTGATCAACATTCATGCATAGCACATCTTCATATGATGCACAGTCAAAGAGATATGCTATTTTCAAAATGCCCACACAATGTCGAGTGTGCGAAAAATAGAGAAAAAGAGGGATGAAGTTTTGGCAAGTGTTGGAGGTGGTGTGCGTAGATGACAATGGGGACCCACATGTCAATAATGGCACAGGCAAAAAAATTGGAGATATTTTTCACTGGATCAGGTGGAATCGAACACGAGCGGAACAACGGTCGGGTAGTGTCACTTGGCCACTGGGCTAGTTCAGTAGTTACGCTAGAAATTTGGCATATCATCTACCATTACTGTAGCATGCCTTCCCCGGCCCCGGTTCGTTCTTGTCTGGGGCCTGGATGTCATCCTATGCCTTTGTGCGCTCGCCACAGTGCCGCTGTCTGCCATTGTGAACATGCTGAACAAACAAGAGGAATCGGGAGAGGACTGTACATGGAGAGGTAGACAGTCGAGACCCACCAGGTCCATGGCCGCACACAAGCAAGTGCCTCATTGAAATAAATACTTCCCCTATTGCTATACTAACGTTGGGGCCCATGGGTTTGTCAACATAGTTACATTTTTTGAGGTACTTCAACGTAGTTACTAAAGGAGATAAATTTACAATGAAGTCGGGGATCTGGCAGGTATCATTTATTATCAGTGAGCCAGCAAGTTCAGCTGGGTTGTGGGCTGCCCCGTCTAGGATTTTTTTAACATGCGCAGCCCATGATATGTCGGTTTGTATTTTCTTGAGGGACGTCATGTATCGACTGGCCTATGGACCTCCCATCCTAGGTTTTATTTTTCCTCAAACATCCGCATCCCAACTTATGTATTTTTTTGAAGAAAACGCAGAGGTCTATTCTATTTTTCTATATAAGAATAGGAACGCGAGGTCCAACTTATGTTTCCCTTCTAACTATATTATATATATATTTATATTATTTTATATGTTATTATATAATATTGTTATTGTCATCATATATTTAACAAATATTTACATATATAAGAAAAAATATCTCACGTATTATTAACTTATAAAAATATTTTTTAACAATAAAAACCTTGATTTTTTTACATTAAGGCAATGAAAATCTTGGTACTTATTCCGCTGAGTACTTATTCCGCTGCAAGTAGTTCTTCACTCAGGAATTTCCTCACCCGCAAATTCCTCAATGAAGAATTCATAAAAATAGCCTATCCCCCCCCTCTAGTCGATATAACGCACTTTCAATTGGTATCAGAGCAAGGTACTCCCTTGTTCTATGTGATTTTGGTTTAACCACCTGGAGTTTTAGTTATGTCGACCGCAGGTATGATCAAGGTTTCTGCTGGGTGTCCCACCTTCGATGGGACGGACTACCCCTACTGGAAGAATAAGATGCGCATGCATCTTCAGGCAATTGATAACGATCTCTGGTATGTTGTGGAGAATGGTGTTCCCTCTGTCACGCCCACCATCAACGCTGCTGACGTGAAGAGATTCAAGCAACTCGACTCTCAAGCGAAGAATATCATATGTGGCCATCTGAGCAAAGGGTTGTATGGCAGAGTGAGTGCTTTGGAGACAGCTAAGCTTATCTCGGACAGGCTATCCAAGGTCAATGAGGGAGTCTCAACACGGCGTGACTCTCGAGTTGACATTCTTCGAAATCTCTTCAACTACTTCAAAAGACTCGACAATGAAAATGTTCAGCAAACCTTTGATCGCATCATTGAAATCTCAAATGAGTTTCAAGCACTTAGTGCCGCTGATATCACCGACCATGAGGTGGTGAAGAAATTGCTGAGATCGCTTGATTCCTCATTTGATACCTTGGCGTTAATGATACAAGAACGTGGAGACTATAAGTCACTTGATCCCGTTGATATCCTCGAGAGACTAAACACTCATGAGTTCTAGCTTGCTGAGAAGAGAGATCTCCATGGACCAAGTTATGGTAGATCACGGGCTCTGAAGGCCAAGGCAGTATCCGAATCTGATGGTGAAGATTCTGACAACAGCCTTGGTGACCCTAAAGAACTGAGCCAGGAGCTAGCAATGCTCGTGAGGAAGTTCCAAAAGTTCTCAAAACGTGGTCGTTTTGGTAAATACTCAAAAGGTGGTGACTTGAGATCAGATTCCTCATCCCATGATTACAAGAAGAGACTCTGCCATAAATGCAAAAAACCTGGACACTACATTCAAGATTATCCTCAGTGGGAAAAGGAATCGAAGAAGAAGAAGAAGTACAAGGATTACAGTTCTGATGATACAAAGAAGAAGAAGAAATCTTCAAAGTCCTTGTCATCAAGACCCTCAAGGTCCTCATCTCACAAGAAGAGCAGCCCCAAGAAGGCTCGAGCATTCATTGGCAAGGAAATGGATTCTGAGGCTGAATCTGAGGAAAATGAAGAAGAGGAGGAATCTGAGGAGTCAGACTCTGGTGTGGCGAGCCTAGACCCCGCTATAGCGTTCGTCAGCAAGTCCATCTTCAACTCTGAAGAAAAGGACCTCCCCAACACTACTGATGACGGCGATGAGGACTACGCTCCCACCTATTGCTTCATGGAAAAAGGCTCAAAGGTACTTAAATATCCCTCCTCTGAATCTAGTGAGGATGAATCTGATGAAAACCTCAAACCAGATATTCTAAACATGCTAAGATTGCTGTGAAACTGCAAAAGGCTCTTGAAAAGGTTCAAAATATGCTACATAAAAGCGATGATATGTTGGGCGAGGAAATGGATCGCACTAAAATCTTGACTGAAAATCTTCAGAGACTTCAGTCGAAGTTTGACAATCTTCAAGGTCATCATAACACTCTCCTATCTGATCATGAGAACCTTTCTTATGAATTTCTTCAAAGAAAGCAAGATCTTGAGCAGTTAAGAGTGAGTTATGAAGATCTTCAGAAGGGGCGTGATTTATTACTTGCTCAACAGATCAGCGCTACTCAGGATGAATTTGTTCCTCCATGTTTGAAGTGCATTGAACGTGAAACTGCTAATTCTTCACCTGAATTCTCAAATACTTCCATTGCTGCAAATTCCTCAACTACCTCTGTTATCACTAATTCCTCATCTGAGGACATTGCTAGTATCACTAATGATGCAGGGCTGAAGGAATTGTATATGACAGGCATGTACAAAAGCCTCAAAGGGCACTAGGCTCTTTGTGATGTTCTTAAAAAGCAAATCCACAACAGGAGCCCTAGGAAAGAGGGTATTGCCTTTGAGAGGAAAATCAATGCTGATGGGACCTACTGGAAACCTGAGCAGTATGCCAAAACCTCATGGGTTGTTGCAAAGGGACCTTCAGTGGATCCATCAACTTTATCTGGCTTTACATGTGAATCTTCATACTCTTCTGATGAGTCATTTGACTCCAATTATAAACTGTTCAAAACACAGAATGGTGAAGTATTTGCTAGATATGTTGGCACTAACTGCAGGAATGGTCCTCCTATCAAGAAAATCTAGGTTCCCAAAAGGTGCCTTGAAAATCTTTAGGTGAATGTCATAATGACACCACCTATGAAGAATAGGAACCCCAGATCGAATTCCTCATACGGACCAAACTCCTCACATGGATCAAAGTCCTCATATGAGCATCATCGTGCTAACGCGTCTGTTTCGCAGGGAAGATCTAAGGATTATGGATATGTGCATTATTCTTCAAATCATTATGTTCATAAGTCCTCGAAGAATTTCTCTACTTACTCTTATGCTTACCCTAACCCCTCTTATGTGAAACAAAGTGGATTGTAATCTATGCCACCCTTCTCTTATGGAGCTCGCAGAGTGATGAACTCTTTGCCACCCCTTCAGATGTGGGTGGTGAAGAAAAGAACTAATCTCTTATGTAGGGTATATTATTTTGTGGTATGTTTGCCGAGATCCGATGAATTGTGGGTTTATGATCAAGTTTATCTATGAACAATATTTGGTTCTTCTATGAATCCTTATATGCATGATTTGATATCTTTGCAACTCTCTTTGAATTATCAGTTTAGTTTGGCCTAGTAGATTGATCCTTCTTGCAATGGGAGAAGCGCTTAGCTTTGGGTTCAATCTTGTGGTGTCCTTTCCCAGTGACAGTAGGGGCAGCAAGGCATGTATTGTATTGTTGGCATCGAGGATAAAAAGATGGGGTTCATATCATATTGCTTGAGTTTATCCCTCTACATCATGTCATCTTGCCTAAAGCATTACTCCGTTCTTATGAACTTAATACTCTAGATGCATGCTGGATAGCGGTTGATGTGTGGAGTAATAGTAGTAGATGCAGAATCGTTTCGGACTACTTAACACGGACGTGATGCCTATATTTCATAATCATGCCTTGATATTCTCATAACTATGCGCTTTTCTATCAGTTGCTCGGCAGCAATTTGTTCACCCACCATAATACTTGTTATCATGAGAGAAGCCACTAGTGAAAACTATGGCCCCGGGCCTATTTTATATCATATAAGCTTCCGATCTACAATTCTAGTTTACTATTTATTTTATTTTGCAATCTTTACTTTTCAATCTATAAACAAAAATACCAAAAATATTTATCTTACTATCTTTATCAGATCTCACTTTCATAAGTGACCGTGAAGGGATTGACAACCTGTAGATTGTTTGCGAGGTTTTTGATTGTTTGTGCGGGTACTAGGCAACTTGTTTGTAGTCTCCTACTAGATTGATACCTTGGTTCTCATGAGGGAAATACTTACGCTACTTTGCTGCCTCACCCTTTCATCTTCAAGGGAAAACCAACGCATGCTCAAGAGGTAGCAGCGCGCCCTATGGGCTTGTGGCCCACTAGTGCACCCCCTCATGAGTTTTTTGTGCCAAAAATTCTTAAATATTATAGAAAAAATCATACTAAATTTTCAGGGCATTTGGAGAACTTTTATTTTCTGGTCATTTTTTATTGGACGGATAATTCAGAAAACAGAAATATAATGGTATTTTTGCTTTATTTATTCTAAATAACAGAAAGTGAAAAGTGGGTACATAAAGTTGTGTTTACTAAATTCATCTATCTCATGCCCGTCAAAAGGAATCCATTAACAAGGTTGATCTTCCTATTAACAAACTTCTTCCGAATGACATGAAACCGGAGAATCTTCGTATAACACTATGTAATCTCAACAGGGATATGCATGTCCCCAACAGTAAGAATATCATATTTCTTTTTGACAGTAGGAATAGGGAATTCAAAACCTCCAATAGCAATAGTTGAAATTTTTCCAATAGAATTGATGCTATTAACTTGAGGTTGCTTCTTCAGAAAGTGTACCGTGTGCTCATTACCATCAACATGAAAGTGACATTGCCCTTGTTGCAATCAATAACATCCCCTGCATTATTTAAAACAGGGTCTACCAAGGATCATCGACATAATTTCCTCCTCGAGAATATTAAGAATAACAAAGTCCATTAAGATAGTAACATTTGCAACTACAACAGGCACATCCTCACAAATACCGGTGGGTATAGCAGTTGATTTATTAGCCATTTGCATAGAGGTTTCAGTTGGTGTTAACTTATTCAAATCAAGTCTGTGATACAAAGAGAAAGGCATAACACTAACATCAGCTCCTAGATCACATAAAGCGGTTTTAACATAGTTTGTTTTAATGGAGCATGGTATAGTTGGTATTCCTGGATCTCCTAGTTTCTTTGGTATTCCACCCTTAAATGTATAATTAGCAAGCATGGTGGAAATTTTAGCTTCCGATATCTTTCTTTTATTTGTCATAATATCTTCCATATACTTAGCATAAGGAGATAGTTTCAAAATATGAGTCAAACGCAAGCGCAAAAAGACATGTCTAAGCATTTCAACAAAGCGCTCAAATTCTTCATCATGTTTTTTATTGGATGGTTTAGAGGGGAAGGGCATGGGTTTCTGAACCCATGGTTCCTCTTTCTTTACCATGTTTCCTAGCAACGAAGTCTCTCTTATCATATCTTTTATTCTTTGGTTGTGGGTTATCAAGATCAACAATAGGTTCTATCTGCCCATCATTATCATTTCTAGGTTGAGCATCAACATGAACATCACCATTAACATTATCACCAGGATCATGTTCATCACTAGATTGTGTTCTAGCATCAGAAATAGAAATATCATTTGATTCTCAGTCCTATCACTTTTGTTTTTCTTTTTATTACTAGGAGGACTAGGTGCATCAGTGTTAATTCTCTGGGGATCTTGCTCAATTCTTTTAAGATGGCCCTCAAGATATACTGGTATAGTGAGGTGCTATAAAACGGTTTTTAACCCCTTTCCGCGACGGCGTTTTGAACCGTCGCCAAGTGAGTGACTGCGATAGGGGGTCCTTCCCACATGGCCCACAAACCGCCGGGGATAGACCCTCCAGTCACACACGCTCGGAAAAGTGAGGTCGTGTGCGACCGACAAGCAATCAAATAAGGTTATACGTACAGTTGTGCCAAAAAACACGATTATGCAGGCCAAATTATTTCCGGTTGTAGGTACATCCCACACAGTTAGTCCCAGCTAAACATTTCCATTCGTATGTACATTCCACATAGTCTATCCAAGGAATACGTTTCCATTAGTATGTACATCCCACACAGTTAATCCAAGAAGTACATTTCCGTTCGTATATACATCCCACATAGTCACTCCAAGGGAAACATTTCTGTTCGCAGGTGCATCACACACAATTTTCCCCATTAAATCATTTGTGATAGCATTGCCATTGCACACGATATTAACAATTTTACCGTTTGCATTATTGAATGCATCACACATGTTGCATAAAAGAAACTGTGTAGCAAAGGTTGTCCATCACACACACTTTTCATGTGGTAAATGTTTGTGCAAGGTGCCCTAACGCAAATAGTTTTCAAGAGGATGTCGTGTGTGATTGTTCATTGATCCAACACGATTTATTTATAGAAACTATGTGCGCTGCCTGAGGTCATCGCCCATGGTGTTTTCACAATAACCGTTTGCAATAGAAAACCCCAATTAGGAGGCTAATTCTCCTATTATTAATAATCCATTTATTAATCTAATTGAAATTTCATATTAAGCACACAATATATTTCCTTTTCATATTAAGGAAGTAGGATTTCATAATTGAAATACATTATAGTACAACATCATATAGCTTCAGCACTCAGCTACCCCATAACACAATTTCACCAGCACCAAATTTCATATGCAGCATCTATAACCTTTTGAAATTAGCATCATAGACGGTACATAGACAGATGAATCTTATCTGAAAAACTGTTGAAGCGGAAAGTGAATATTGAGCCTTCATTGATGTTGAGGATCTTTGCAACTTTATGCCAGTGCCTGTGGATGATTGACTATCCATCCTTCGTCCTCTTCAGGAACACATCAATATTGAACCGTGGGTGTTGTATGAATGCCTTCCTCGCCTCCTGACCATACAAGTGGTTTGGGAGGCAATCATTAGTGAACTACTTTGGAAAGGCTTGTAAACAAGGATGTGCATAAATATCCTCTCTATATTGGAAATGGGGCAAAGGAATAAAAAAGGCAAGGTATAATAGTTAGTACCATCGTGTAGTGAACTAATGTCTTGTTCATTGTGCAGACAAAGATCTTGTTGTTTTTTGTTGCTAATTTCTTTATCCTAACAATCTTTCTTAGTTTCTTGATTTGACTGATATTCATGGACAACTAATTTCCCCATATGCAGAAAGGGTCGAACAGTGGGCCAAAACCTCTGACAGCAGGACATACATGTGCAAGACCAAATTGTTAAAAACCTAAATATTATAATGTTTCCTGCAATTGCACAATAATGTGCTATTAGACAAAGGACCATGCCTGTGCAAACCTCGATTGTAAACCTCAATGCTTCCCATTGTTTCTCAACAACACATATAAGGTAGTTAGTGGTCAGGCTAAGTAAGGGTTCGCATGCTATCAATAAAATATGTTGATGAAAAATAAGCACATTGCAGATTCATCAGATTAATTCAAGCCACATGGGAAACCCATTTATCCAAAACAAGCATGCTTAAGAACTAGGAAATATATACAACAATTGTATATGCTTCTCATGTATTAAGTGCAGCCAAATTCAATTTATTGCTCGCATGAACAACAATAAAAAATTCTACCCACGACAATTGGACATCGCATTGCAGAACTAAACCAAGCAGTTAACTAAACACCACAACAAATGAACCAAACAATTAACTCAGCACCAGATTGCACGATATAACATACTCCTAATAGAAGATCAAACAGTTGACCAAACCAAGCATGCTTAACAACTTGGAAATATAGTAATTGTATTTGTTTCTCATGTATTTAGAATAGCAAAATTCAATATATTCTCACATGGTATACAATAACAAAATGCACCCACAACAATTGAACATCACATTGCAGAATTGAACCAAACAGTTAACTAAACACCACAACAAATGAACCAAACGTTACTGAGCACCACATTGCACAATGTATAACATACTAGAAGATCAGACAGTTAACCAAACCAAGAATGCTTGATAACTAGGAAACATAGCAATTGTATTTGTTTCTCATGTATTTTGTAAAGATAAATTCAATTTATTTCTCACATGGAAGAAAATACAAAACTGCAGCCTGAGGAATTGAACATCACATTTTCATAATTGAACCAAGTAGTTAACTCAACATGACAACTAATTAACCAAACAGTTAATAAGTGAGCACCACATTGCACGACATATAGAACATATACACTAGAGCAACAGATTGCATGGTAAAAGTAGATAGGACAATTCACTAGAATTTGTTAAGGAAAGGCAGGAGTAGCACATGCAACGGGTAAACCGAGCATGCTTAACCGGCATAGCTAGCAAACTAAACATAGGTCCTTATAGTGAGCTAATAAGACAAGCTACTCCTCATCGTCAGAGATATCAATGATGATTGTCTCCTTGGACATGGAAGAGGGTGAGGCCTGCACAACATGGGTGCCCTTGTCATAGTGGTGAGTTGCCTGAGACGCTCCGGATACCAACCTGCTGGCTCTTGAGTTGAGGTAAGCACGGGCACGCTGAGAAAACACCTTGTAGTATTCATCGAAGGCACCGATGGTGGCCTCAAGAAAACGCCATGAATTGTCACTTAAAGCAGCCAACCGCATCGCGGCGTCAGCACGCGAGGCGTTGATGGTGGCCTCGACAGCGAGGTGCTCCTCCATTATCTGGGGGTCGACATGAATGGCAGATATCGCGACCTCATCCGTGCGAGCGACCCGATTTGCTTCTCCGCTGCCAAATGCTCCTTGAGCTCGTGGCTATACTGCATGCACCATGGCTTAGGGTGGTGCTTATTTGGGGGAGGGGTCGATGATTTGGGTGGAAGGTGTCGCGGCGGTGGTCGGGGCATGTGGGTTGTGGAAAGAGGTGGAGGATGGGGTTGGGGGTAGATTACCTTCCTGGATCGACAAGCCCGAGCAGTGTGAAGGAGGGTCACTGGCAAGGAGGCAGCGCTGCAAGCAAGGAGTGAAGGTTTCAACTTGGAAAGGAAGGTGGAAACGGGGGAAAAGTGGCTTTTGGTAAGGGAGAGGGGGCGGGGAGGTAGATAATTCCGCGGAAGCCAAAATTTTTGGATCGGTGCAACGAAAGAACTGGCGTGCTAAGTGTCAACAGACACGGTCCCTTATTCAGCACTGTGTACGATATGTGAACGTCACAAATGATTCATATAGCTTAACCCGTGTGTGATGAGTTTGAACGTGCAAATTTTGGTTCGAATTTCCCTGGTTACAGTGGTCATCCACGTCATTGCATTATTTGGGTACACAAAGGAGAGTGCAGCACACCCGCACTTCTTAATCGAGCAAGTTTAGCAATTAATAGAGCTAGCTGACCTAAACATTACTCTAACAAATTAAAGACCAACGCTCTTAATTAAACAAAAAAAGAGTACTACTACAGCTGCTGCTCGTCGATCTCCATTGCCTCCTCCATGTCCAGCTCGCGCCCGGCGATCTCCTGGGGAAGGGGCTCCATGGCATCCACGAGCTGGGTGTGGGTGGCCATGATCTGGGCTTGGAAGGGATTATGGCAAGGTATGTTGCGGAGGAACGGACGGAAGCTCGAATGCTCTCGGCGATTGCCAACTCTTCGGCCGTGGGTTGTCGACCGTTGTAGGAGAAGCTTCGTTCGAGTTGTGCAGTCACCACCACGAGCTGGGCATAGGCGGCCTCGACATGGTCGCAGGTAGTCTCCGTTAGGGCTAAGGCCGCCACTGCGAAATGGACAACCGTTTTGTCGCTCTCACCAGTTTCTATCCCTGAGGCAAATGTTGCTGCCACCACCTAAGAAGCAACATCGGTCGTTTGGGCTGCCTTGGCCGCCCAATCGGAGATTACGGCCGCACTCACGAAGCTTGTTAGCATGCGCCTGGTGGCTGCGGCCACGCTCTCGCTGGAGTGGACCGCCGAAGTTGCCCTCACGAAGCAGATCCATGTCCCCATCAATAACCGGTGATGATTGAACACTGAAATGATATTTGGGGATCGATCTAGTGTGCTTGAAATGCCGGCTATGGACTGTAGCCGACACACCTTCTTGCATAAGCCATATGCGTACAATACTCCAATGATGCTCCAAGATAATTTTTGCTGCATCTCACACGGTTGGTGAAAATAAACTTTGTGCGATCTAATTGATTTTTCGTCTTGATTTGAATTACATAATGGGTCATAGCTGCAAACGATGGTGTTTGAATTGCAAGAACTTTTATCTGCAATGAACATGCAACTATAGGTGTGTTGTCAAAAAAGTTGGAATTGTTCAGGGTTCGTTTGAAATTTTTATACATTAACTTTGTTTTCTAGGCATTTCATGTGCACAATTCAAAATTAAACTACATGCACATGCTCCGGTGCACCAAAATGGGTTTTAAAATGATATATGTGTCCATGGGTTGATGCTTATGTCCCATGCAAGAAATGGGGATGAATTTCAAACACCACGGCACCATGGCACTCCGGCAAACATTGAGGTACTTTCTTTTGTATTTCTAGTAAATCGAAAACTCATCTAAAATTCATGAACCTTGGCACGCTATCATGGAATGGCATCAACATGCTGGGGTAAAAATATTGTCCAATTTAGGGTAGGTTAAGGTGTAAGCTTCTCACAAACCAGAGCTTCTCACAAGAAGTCTCATGGTTCCGGTAGGGAAACGTGTCACCTTTGTGGACGAAACGATACTCGTTGCCTCTTATTGATTTCAAAACATTTCTAGTGTCAACATAGAACAATAGGAGCGTTGTGTCATTTTTTGGGATTTTTCGTGGTTCGCTTGGACATTTTTATACATTAACTGAGTTTTCTATGCATTTATATGCATAATTCAAATTTGGACTACATGCACATGCTCAAGTGCATATAAACGGGTTGAAAAATCAAATGTGTGTCCTTGGTTGCAACCTTAGGTCCCATGCAAGAAACGGGAATGAATGTCAAACACCTTTGCCACCGTCGCTCGGCCGCTAACATTGAGATACATGGTTTCAAAATTCTATTAAATCAAAAACTCATTCGAAATTCATGAAACTTGACATGCTATCATGGATCGGCATCAGAATGTCGTGGTAAAAATATTGTCCCATTTGGGGCAGGTTGGGGTATAAGCTTCTTACAAACTAGAGCTTCTCACAACAAGCCTCATGGTTACGATAGGGAACATTTCACCTTTCTGGCTGAAATGATATCCGTTGCCTCTTCTTGATTTCAATTTTTTCTCTAGTGTCAACATAGAACAACAGGAGTGTTGTGTTAAATTTTTGAATTTTTAGGGTTTGTTCAGACATTTTTATACATTAACTGAGTTTTCAATGCATTTATGTGCATAATGCAAATTTGAACTACAAGCACATGATCTAATGGACATAAATTGGTTGAAAAATCAAATATGTGAACTTGGTTGCATGCTTAGGTCCCATGCAAGAAATGGGAATGAATGTCAAACACCTTGCCACCGTCGCTCGGTCGCAAACATTGAGATACATGGTTTTTAAATTCTAGTGAATCCAAAACTCGTCTGAAATTCATGAAACTTCGCATGCTATAATGGAGAGGCATCAACATGTCGTGGTAAAAGTTCTGTCCCATTTGGGGCAGGTTTGGGTATAAGCTTCTCACAAATCAGAGCCTCTCACAACAAGCCTGATGGTCTCGGTAGGGAACGTGCCACCATTGGGGACGAAACGGTATCCATTGCCTCTTATTGCTTTCAAAAATTTTCTAGTGTCAACGTAGAACAACAGGCATGTTGTGCTAAATTTTGGAATTTTTGGGGTTCGTTTGGACATTTTTATACACTAATTGGGTTTTCTAGGCATTTTATGTGCATAATTCAAATTTGAACTATATGCACATGCTCTAGTGCATATAAATTGGTTGGAAAATAAAATATGTGTCCTTGGGTGTATGCTTAGGTCTCATGCAAGAAATGGGAATGAATGTCAGGCACCTTTCCACCGTTGCTTGGCTATGAACATTGAGATACTTTGTTTTTAAATTCTAGTAAATCCAAAACTCGTCTGAAATTCAAGAAACTTGGCATGCTATCATGGAGCAGGATCAACATGTTGTGGTAAATTTTTATCCCATTTGGGGCAGGTTTTGGTATAATTAAGCTTCTCGCAAACCAGAGCTTCTCACAGCAAGCCTGATGGTTTAGGTAGGGAACATGCCACCTTTGGTGACGAACCATATCCGTTGCCGATTCTTGCTTTAAAAAAATTTCTAGTGCCAACATAGAACAATAGGAGTGTTGTGTCAAATTTTGGGATTTTTCAGGGTTCGCTACGGCATTTTTATACATTAACTGGGTTTGTAGGCATTTTATGTGCATAATTCAAATTTAAACTACATGCACATGCTCCAGTGCAGAAAAATGGGTTGACATATCAAATGTGTCTCCTTCGGTGCATGCTTAGATCCCATGCGAGAAATGGGAATGAATTTCAAACACCAGGGCACTGTTGATTGCCAGCAAAACGTTGAGATACTTTGTTTTTAAATTTTAGTAAATCCAAAACTCACCTGAAATTCATGAAACTTGGCATGCTATCATGAAATGGCACCCAACATGTTATGCTATTTTTCGTGTCCATTTTGAGAGAAGGCGCACAAGAATAACAGCCAACAAAGGCATTTTGAAACAAATAGCTGGCACTTTAACATCTCAAATATTTTATATAATTTAGATCATGTATATTCTGTTAACCATTCACATGACACCACGCCTCACTCTTTTAATGACTAGGAGGTGTCGTGCAAACATGTGCTTGACTGCACGGGAAGCATGAGAGATGTACTCCAATGCACACGCTCACCAGGAAGCATGCGAGCTGTACGCCACGGAAGATCACTGGGAAGCGAGCCCTTTGACTTCCATGGCCACCCGCCTTGCTCGCATCCTCTCCATTCCAAGCCATAGTTTAATACATTTTTTAAATACAAAACACTCATAGCAAATATTTTAGTTAGTACACCTGTATGCAAACTGACAGCTTCCCTAGGAAGCCAAGGGAAAATGTGCCGAGCAGGATTTGTGCAGCTCTTGATTGCAAACCTTTTAGATAGAACACCCGTATGTAAACCGATAGCTTCCCCATTAGGCCAAGGGAAAATGTGCCGAGCAGGATTTGTGCAGCTCTTCATTGAAACGTTTTAGATATAACATACGTATGCAAAGTGAGAGCTATGGTCTTCTGTAGTAAGCCAAGGGGAAATTCGCCGCACAGGATTTGTGCATCTCTTCAACGCAAACTATTTAGATTGAATAAGGTATGCAAAGTGAGACTTCGGCGCTAAGCCAAGAGAAAATCTGGCAAGTAGGATTCGTACCTCCCTTCAACACAAACGGGTTTTTCGGACGACCCATGTGCAACCACGTACAGACAAGTTGGTAAGATTTGCATCTGTCATACAGGGTATATTGCCATTTGTCAAACTAGAAAAAATGACATTTGTTGATCTAGTAACATTACCATTAGTCCACCTTGTAACACTGCCATTTGTCAAAATATGCATCTCAAAATCACTAGCACTATCTAATTTTTGGAACTAAAATTCAGTAATTAAGCATAGATTTCATTCATAGATTAAGCAGTCGTTCTTTATACAAACAGTTCAACTCGACAGCTGAACGGCCAAACTTTTCCCCAATTGTTGCACTATATATACTAGCTAATTTTAAGTACGTTGTACAGTTCTACCACATCTATAGTCAGATGAACTGCACAAAATGGCGCCTAAATACTACTACTACGGAGGTGCTTTGTACTACTTCCGGTAGCCTCTCCTCTGTTAAGCACGCTCAATAAGAGGCGGAGGAGGAGGAGCCTACCGACAACCTGGACAACTGCAATACGGTGCATGCCATTGCTGCACCTTCAGCGACACTCACCTCGAACACCCTCTGCCGCTCTAGACGACCCCTCTCAAAGCGGTGGGGCTCCTCGTAGATCTCCTGATTCCTTGCCTCTGCATCGGCGTGTGATGCGGCCACGTCGGCGGTAAGGATCTTTGCATGCTCGATGAGGCGCAAGGTTGCTGACGCACGTACGGGCCTCCACCTCAGCCTCCCACCTTCGGGCGGCGGTAGCGGAGCAGGTGATGACCCCGGCAGTCGACGGTGGGCTGGCGGCCACGGAGGCCGACGATGGGGTGACGGCCACGACCACAACCTCCCGCCTTCGAGCCACAGTGGCGGAGTGGGTGATGGCCACGGTGGCCGGCAGTGGGGTGGTGGCCACGACAGCCACCATCTTGTTGGGGAACGTAGTAATTTCAAAAAAATTCCTACGCACACGCAAGATAGTGTTGATGCATAGCAACGAGAGGGGAGAGTATTGTCTACGTACCCTCGTAGACTGTAAGCGGAAGCGTTATGACAACGCGGTTGATGTATGTAACACCCTCGATGCGGCTATATCTCCTACGTGTCGAAGCACGACTTAGAGGCATAACCTCATTGAAAACAATGTCGCAAGTAAGGTAATCTTCACAACAACCCATGTAAATAAATGAAAGGAGAAAAGATACATAGTTGGCTTACACTCGCCACGTCACCCAAATACATGAATAACATTACAATCATCCAATACACTCATGGTCCGACTACGTTACCAAAATAAAGATCAACCCCCACATGCGACACGGTCCCCGATCACCCCAACTGGGCACCACTACTGATCATCTCGGAAAGACACATAGTAACGACGAGAGTCTTCATCGAACTCCCACTTGAGCTCAAGCGCATCGTCTGGAACGGTATCATCGGTCCCTATATCTGGTTTGGAAGTAATTTGTGAGTCACAGGGACTCAGCAATCTCGCACCCTCGCGATCAAGACTATTTAAGCTTATAGGTAAGGCAAAGGTATGGTGTGGAGCTGCAGCAAGCGACTAGCATATATGGTGGCTAACCTATTCGCAAAAGAGAGCGAGAAGAGAAGGCAAAAGCACGGTCGAACAACTATGATCAAGAAGTGATCCTAGAACAACCTACGTCAAGCATTACTCCAACACCGTGTTCACTTCCCGGACTGCACCGAGAAGAGACCATCATGGTTACACACGCGGTTGGTGCATTTTAATTAAATTAAGTTTCATGTTATCTACAACCGAACATTAACAAATTCCCATCAGCCCATAACCACGGGCATGGCTTTCGAAAGTTCAAATCCCTGTAGGGGAGTCCCAACTTAGCCCATCACAAGCTCTCACGGTCAACGAAGGATATTCCTTCTCCTGAGACATTCCGATCAGACTCGGCATCCCGGTTACAAGACATCCTCCACAATGGTAAAACTAAACCAGCAACACCACCCAGATGTGCCGACAAATCCCGATAGGAACTGCACCTATCTCGTCCTCAGGGCACACCGGATGAGCAAGACGTCGGGTAGGCCAGCCCAAAATTGCCCCTGGTAGCCCTGAACATCGCTCATTTGGACCAACACTTAGAGAAGCACTGGCCCGTTGGGGGGGTTAAAATAAAGCTGACCCTTGAGTCCGCGAAACCCAAGGGAAAAAGGCTAGGTGGCGAATGGTAAAACCAATGTTGGGCATTGCTGGAAGAGTTTTATTCAAGGTGAACTGTCAAGGGGTTCCCATTATAACCCAACCGCATAAGGAACACAAAATCTGGGAACATAACACCGATATGACGAAAACTAGGGCGGCAAGAGTGGAACAAAACACTAGGCATAAGGCCGAGCCTTCCACCCTTTACCAAGTATATAGGTGCATTAAGATAAACAAGATAATATTGTTATATCCCAACAATAAACAATGTTCCAACAAGGAACGATCTCCAATCTTCACCTGCAACTAGCAACGCTATAAGAGGGGCTGAGCAAAGCAGTAACATAGCCAAACAATGGTTTGCTAGGACATGGTGGGTTAGAGGTTTGACATGGCAAATTGGGAGGCATGATAAGCAAGTGGTAGGCATCATAGCATAGGCATAGCACAAGAGCGAGCATCTAGCAAGCAAATATAGAAGTGATTACGAGGGTACGGTCATCTTGCCTGCAAAGTTGTCAGAGTTGACTTAATCCTCGTAAGGGAACTCAACGGGCTCCTCGTTCATGAACTCGTCTCCCGGCTCTACCCAAACAAGAACAACAAGCAGACAGAACACAATCAACCACGTGCAACGCTCAAACAACATGATGCAAACATGGTATGATATGCGGGATGCGGTATGTGATGCATATGCAAGATTTGACAAGGAATGATAGAACCAGGCCTCAACATGGAAATCCAAGAGTGCCACTGGAAAGTTGAGGTGATTTCGGTTGAAATCGATATAAAGATCACCGGAATCGGATGCACGGTTTGGAAATGGCAAGCAAAACAAATATGGCACCGGTCTGCGATAATCAGCAAGTAACCAACTAAATGCATCAAGATAAATATGCTATAGCACCCAAACATGACAACAAAATAAATGGCAGGGATCCACTCATGAAGCATGACAAAAGATGAACATTGAGCTACGGCTAATTCATCCAATAACAGGTTCGAACAAGCATGGCAAAAGAGCAAATGATAACAGGTTTCAGACTTAGAGAAATTAACACAAGTCTGGAATTTATCATCAGGAAGCAATCTTTAGAGCATGAAAACTACATGCTAAAGGAACTTAACATGGCAAATAAAAGCATGTCATGAAGCTACTCAAAGCACTTAACAAAAGTCCCTTAGTGACCTTGATCCAAAAGGGATCAGAAAGTACAATTGCAAGCATGTGAACATAGCAAAAACATAAACAGATTCAGACTTAGTGAAAAACTGGAGCATGCAAAACAGTCAACGAGTAGGCATGTTTACGAGCTCGATGCACTCAGTACAGAGCATGGCATTACAAACTAAGCATAGACCCATCCAGAAGACATGGCATAGAAGCTAGACATGGCAAGAACAACAACATAGCATGCATGGATCAATAGCAACATCCTCGGCAAAATCGCTAAACATGTCAACAATCTGCCAGGATCATTTTATAGCAAAAGTAGAGCTCGATTGACTCAAGCTAGGATGCTCCATAAATGCAAACAAAGACATGGATGGATAGAGTAGCACAATGTTAACAATACATCCTTACTTATCATCCTCAAAAGAGGCACGGATCACTAGCAAACAACATGAACATATGGCATAACAACAAAAACAGAACAAGGACTAGTGCAAGCTTGTGCTAGTCACCACAAATATCTCAAAAATACATGGCAAGAACCCCTACAAACAAGGCATGGCATATAACAAAACACATGTAGAGCTCAGGATCATAGCATGCACACATTAATCATGGCAAAAATGACAAAATGGCATTTGCTGAGACAGATCTGACAAATTCATCACATAGCCCTCTTCCAACAGCATTTCGGGCATCAAGATGAGCTCAAATGAAAATGATGCAATGATATAAAATGATGTAATCGTCGAGACGAACACTTTGATATGCTACACGCTCGAATCGGAGCTACGGATGCAGAGTTATGGCATGTCAAAATATACAAGAAAAATTGGGTTTCGGGACAAAAGTCAACCGCGGGATATTTCCAGATCTGAGATCCGGCCGGAATTACTGTAGCAGGGGCGGGGAAAACGAGGTTCGTCGGGACCTGTTCGCCGGAATCATTGCCGGACTTGACGGGGACAGAGGAGATGGTGGCCGGACCTTCGGGGGACGCCCGAGGAGCTCGCAGGGCGCTCGCCGGCGCCAGTCGACGAGGTTGCCGCAGTGGGGCGGTGATGTGCGGCCGGCCGGCGATGGTCAACGGTGACCGAAGCGGAGCGAGCGGCGGCGGGGTGTCGGCGGGCGGCGGCGCCACGGAGGAAGGAGAGGCGAGGAGGCGCGTGGGGTATCGGGCCCGGATGGCGGCGGGGAGGGCCGGCCTCGGGCCAGGCGGGTCGGCGCGGGCGAGGCGGCGAAATGGGGACCCGCCGGGACACGGGTCGTGCCCTGGTTCATCGCGGGCGGCGGCGGCGACTTTGTCTCGCCGGACCGGACGTGTCCGGCGTGGCGCGGTGGAAGAGGAGCTAGGTTAGGGGTAGAATGATCCGCGAATTTTCGGGGAAGGCCTTTATATAGGGGTAGAGGAGGCTAGGAAGCTCCAAATGGAGTGCGGTTTTCGGTCACGCGATCGTGATCGAACGCTCTAGATGATGGAGAAGGTTTAGGTGGGTTTTGGGCCAAATTGGAAAGGTGTTGGGCTGCAACACACACACAAGGCCTTCTCGGTCCCTCGGTTAACTGTTGGAGTATCAAACGAAGTCCAAATGGCACAAAACTTGACAGGCGGTCTACCGGTAGTAAACCAAGGCCGCATGACAAGTCTCGGTCCAATCCGGAAATGTTTAACCCACAGACACGAAAAGAGGTAGAAAGGACCACTGGAGAACATAGGAGTGCCGGAATGCAAAATGGACAACGGGGAAAAAGCTCGGATGCATGAGACAAACATGAATGCAAATGCAATGCGCATGATGACATGATATGAGATGCATGACAAAGACAACAACACACAGAGACAAAAACCCGACAGCGGAGAAATAAAATAACTTAGCGCCAGAAACGGCAAGAGTTGGAATACAGATAAGGTAAATTACATCCGGGGTGTTATAACACTCCACCACTACGAAAGGATCTCGTCCTGAGATCTAGGACTGGAAAAATGCCGGGTACTCAGAACGGAGGTGATCCTCACGTTCCCAAGTAGCTTCATGGTCGGAATGGTGTGACCACTTGAATTTGAGGAATTTTATTGACCTGTTGCGAGTCTTGTGCTCAGTCTCTTCAAGAATAGCAACTGGGTGCTCACGATAAGAAATGTCTTCTTGGAGATCACTGTCTTCGAAGTTGATGGTACGGTCAGGGATCTTGAAGCACTTGCGGAGCTGAGAGATATGGAACACGTCATGCACATTTGCAAAGTTGGAGGGAAGCTCGAGTTGACAGCCGAGATCGCCTCTCTTGCTAACGATCTTGAAAGGACCCACGTATCTAGGGGCAAGCTTCCCTTTGATACCGAAGCGACGAGTACCTTTCATTGGAGAGACACGGAGGTAAACATGGTCTCCGATCTTGAAAGCCAAATCACGATGCTTACTATCATAGTAGCTCTTCTGGCGCTATTGCGCTGCTTTGAGGTGATCACGAATGACTTTACACATCTCTTCTGCCTCTGTGATCAAGTCATTTCCAAGAAGTTGACGTTCACCAGTCTCTGACCAGTTAAGAGGAGTACATCACTTCCCGCCATAGAGAATTTCAAATGGGGCCTTGCCCGAACTCGCTTGAAAGCTGTTGTTGAAGGAAAACTCGGCATATGGAAGACAATCTTCCCACTTCATACCGAAAGAGATAACGCAAGCCCTGAGCATATCTTCAAGAATCTGATTGGCACGCTCGACTTGGCCACTAGTTTGGGGATGGAAAGCTGTACTGAAACGGATGTTGGTGCCCATGGCCTTCTGAAAAGAATCCCAAAACTTCGAGGTGAAGATGCTGCCACGATCTGAAGAAATCAACTGCGGAATACCGTGCAGAGAGACAATCCAAGAGGTATAAAGCTCCGCCAATTGAGCTGCAGTGATAGACTCTTTGATAGGCAGAAAGTGAGCCACTTTAGTGAGTTTGCCGATGACAACAAATATAGCATCATTGCCACGCTTAGACTTTGGAAATCCAGTCACGGAGTCCATCTCAATGTGGTCAAACTTCCATTCTGGAATGGCAAGAGGTTAGAGGAGACCAGCTGGCCGTTGGTGTTCTGCCTTCACTCTTCTGCAGACATCACATTCATTCACGAACTGAGCAATCTCACGCTTCATTCGAGTCCACCAATATGCCTTCTTGAGGTCATGGTACATTTTTGTGCTCCGAGGGTGGATGGAGAGGAGTGAATTGTGAGCCTCATTCATAATGACTTTACGAAGGTCACCTTTAGGTACAACAATGCGATCCTCGAAGAATAGAGTATCCTTGTCATGAAGGCGATAGCACTTGTACTTGGGTTGACTCTTGGCAATCCCAATCTTCACCTTCTTTAGCATAGCATCAAGTAGTTGTGCCTCGCGAATCTGATCTTCCAAAGTAGGAGAGACTTGGAGGTTGGCGAGGAAACCTTGAGGAACAACTTCAGATTGAGTTTGCGAAAAGCTTCACAAAGCTCGGGTTGGTAAGGCTTGAGAATCAGACTTTTGCAGTACGCCTTCCTGCTCAATGCGTCAGCAATTACATTGGCCTTGCCTGGAGTATATTCGATACTCGGATTATACTCTTGAATCATTTCGACCCAACGAGTCTGCCTGAGGTTGAGATTAGGCTGAGTGAAGATGTACTTGAGACTCCTGTGGCCAGTGAAAATGTCCACTTTTCTTCCCAATAAGAGATGTCTCCAAGTCAAAAGAGCATGCACAACTGCCGCCAACTCGAGGTCATGAGTGGGGTAGTTCTTTTCATTGGGCTTCAACTGGCGAGAAGTATAGGCCACAACTTTATTCTCTTGCATCAACACTGCACCAATACCTTGAAGAGAGGCATCACAGAAGACCTCGAACGGTTTGGATTCATTAGGAGGAGTCAGAACTGGAGTAGTGACTAATTTCTCTTTCAGGGTGTTGAAAGCGATGTCACATTCTAGAGACCAAACGTACTTCACGTGCTTCTGGAGAAGGTTGGAAAGAGGCTTCGCAATCTTTGAAGAGTTCTCAACGAACCTTCGGCAGTAGCTTGAGAGACTAAGGAAGCTGCGGAGTTGCTTTACGTTCTGAGGTGGTTCCCAATTCACAGTTGCAAACACCTTCTCAGGATTCACCGCTATGCCCTTGGCAGAGATAATATGCCCAAGATAGAGAACCTCATCGAGCCAAAACTCACACTTTGAAAACTTGGCGTAGAACCGATGTTCTATGAGCTTATCCAGCACCAAATGCAAGTGCTTGGCATGATCTTCCTTGTTCTTTGAAAAGACTAAAATGTCATCGAGGTAGACCAAGACGAAGTCATTTGTGTAGGGGTTGAAGATGAAGTTCATCATGCGAGAGAAAGTCGGAGGAGCGTTGACGAGGCCAAAACACATGACAGTATATTCATATGAACCATAGCATGTTATGAATGCTGTCTTAGGGATATCTTGCTCACGAATTCGAATCTGGTGATAGCCCATACGAAGATCAAGCTTGGAGAACACTTGAGCACCTTTGAGTTGTTCAAATAGCTCGTTGATGTTGGGAAGTGGGTACTTGTTCTTTATAGTCTTCTTGTTCAATGGATGGTAGTCAACACAAAGTCGGTCCTTTCCATCCTCCTTCTTCACAAAAAGAACTCCACAACCCCACGGAGAAGAACTAGGTCGGATGAGACCCATACGCTCTTGAATATCGAGTTGCTTCTTCAGCTCCTTCAACTCTTCAGGTCCAAGCTTGTAAGGACGTTTGCAAACAGGTTTCGTGCCAGGCTCAAGATCGATGACGAATTCAATTGGCCAGTGCGGAGGCATTCCTGGAAGATCTTTTGGAAAGACGTCTTGATATTCGCAAACGACCGGAATTTGAGAGATGGCATCCAGCTCACCCTTCTCATTGAGAGAAAACTGACAGATGGTATCATCATGAGCGGCAAAAACAATTACATCCTCAGACGAATGAGTCAATTGAATCTGTCTGGCAGCACAATCAAGCTGAGGCTTGTGCTTAGAAAGCCAATCCATTCCAAGAATAAGATCAATATCCGAGTTACCAAGGACCATTGGAGAAGAAAGAAACTTGTAGTCGCCCAACGTGATAGTAACATCCGGAGCCATCATTTTGGTGTTCATGAACAAACCCGGAGAAGAAACCGCTGTCGGCTTAGGAAAATCAATAGTATGCACATCATGCATGGAAGCAAAAGGCTTCGATAAAAATGACAAAGATGCACCAGTATCAAAAAGAACTCTTGCGGGAATATCATTAATAGGAAGGTTACCCGTAATCACATCTGGCTAGTCCTCTGCCTGAGCTGCACTCAACAAGTTGACCTTAGCAGACTTGGGGTTATGCTTGACCATAGTTGTACTTGCAGATCTCACAGGAGGAGGAGGAGGAAGACGCCTCTGATTGAAGCATTTGTTGGCATAGTGACCCTTCTATTGGCACTTGTTGCACGTGACCTCCGAGAGCGGACGGTGATTCTAAGCACTTGATCTTGGAGCTTGAGATGAAGTCTTGTTCTGAAAGCCTGGGTTGGGTGGGTGGGAAGATCCACTGCCACCTTTGCTCTTCTGCTGATAAGGCTGACGGAACAGAGGAGGAGGAAGCCAATACTTTTGCTTCTTAACCACTTGAGTTGAGGAAGAAGTAGTTGCATCTCTGACTCGCTTCTTGGAAGCATCGCACTTTAGTTGAGCAGTCTCTTGCTTCATTGCCATGTTGTAAAACTCATCGTACTTCTTGGGCTCAAAGAGGACGAGAGCTAGCTGGAGTTCTTCTCTCAGACCACCCCTGAACTAATATATCATGCTCTTCTCGTCAGGGACGTCCTGCTTAGCAAAATGGGCGAGCTTCTAAAACATGATGTTGTACTGGTAAACAGACATAGTGCCTTGCTTCAGGTTGCGGAATTCCTCACGCTTGCTCTCAACCACGCTCTGAGAATATGATGAGCTTTGAAGTCTTGACGGAATTCATCCCAAGTAATCACACGGCCTCCTCTGGAATCTTTGTACTGCTGAAACCATTCTGCAGCTTGGTCTTTGAGTTGGAAGGAAGCGAACTTGACAAAGTCCTCAGGCCTGACGTTACTGCACTCGAAATGCTTGCATATGTCCACGAGCCAATCATCAGCGTCTGTTGCCTCAACACAATTGCTGAAGGTCTTTGGCTGGTTAGCAAGGAACTGGTTGAGTGTAGCAAACTGATTCTGATTGTTGCCATGGCCCTGGTTCCCTTGATTGCGCTCTTGAAGAAGTTGCATGATCAGCTGCATGTTTGCATTGGTAGCGGCCATCACAGCTTGCCATGCCTCCGAAGGTGGAGGTGGTGGTGGCGGATCAGGATTCGGCGTCGTGCGCGTTGGAGGAGCCACCCTGAAGATGGTGACATCCATTAGCATCTTGACAGACAAATATTCAAGTTGAATCGAACGGATTGAAATTGCAACATATAGTCTTCACATCCAAACAAAATGAACGAATGCAATCCAATTGAAATGGTCACATTTCCATAAATTGAGAAGCCACTTAGAATTGAGGTAGAAGAATAAAACCAACAAGGTACGGACAAGAACGAATACTAGGTGAGGATTACCCAATCCCAAACCAAATATCCACGGAAGAAGAACTAGAGCTACAAGAATTCCCACCTATGAAACTCCCGACTCTTTCCGCTTATGCAATCAGGTGTTGGGGATACAGGGGAAGCATAATATCTCACCCAAATCTAGCAAATCCTACATCTAGCTGTATCCATCCTTCAACACATAATCGAGAAACCTTCGGAAATCATTTACCTCAACCTTCGAAAAGCATCCGTTATACGAGTTATGGCAATACTCCCGAACTCCCGCCCCAGTACTGGGTGGCGTCGAGGTTATCTCACCAACAACTGCATAAAAGAGATTTTTGATGTCGGCGAAACTCAGGTATTCCAGAATCTCAACGATAAAATTGTGACGACGACACCTCGGAGCTCAACTCCCCGGGACACTGCCACAACCCCTAAATGACAGGAGGCACCAAGAACAATGTTCTCGTCACAAATCGATCGGAATGATTCCAAGATACCCGCGTGATCCTAATTTTCTTAGTGAAATTTGAGAAGAGAAGAGTCAAAACTCTACGTCAGGATGCCTCACCAGAGCAATGAAGGGACTGGGGAGTTAAAAGAAGTCCTAACTCTCCGATATATAATTCCTAAATGACTCAAAACATTTTTCTAGACTCAACAACGCCAACGATTCGATCAAGCAGGGGGCTCCTAAGGTCGGGGAAGGCTCTGATTACCAACCTGTAACGCCCTCGATGCGGCTATATCTCCTACGTGTCGAAGCACGACTTAGAGGCATAACCGCATTGAAAGCAATGTCGCAAGTAAGGCAATCTTCACAACAACCCATGTAAATAAATAAAAGGAGAAATGATACATAGTTGGCTTACACTCGCCACGTCACACAAATACATGAATAACATTACAATCATCCAATACACTCTAGGTCCGACTACGGTACCAAAATAAAGATCAACCCCCACATGCGACACGGTCCCCGATCGCCCCAACTGGGCACCACTACTGATCATCTGGGAAAGACACATAGTAACAACGAGAGTCTTCATCGAACTCCCACTTGAGCTCCAGCACATCGTATGGAACGGTATCATCGGTCCCTGCATCTGGTTCGGAAATAATCGGTGAGTCACAGGGACTCAGCAATCACGCACCCTCGCGATCAAGACTATTTAAGCTTATAGGTAAGGCAAAGGTATGATGTGGAGCTGCAGCAAGCGACTAGCATATATGGTGGCTAACCTATTCGCAAAAGAGAGCGAGAAGAGAAGGCAAAAGCACGGTTGAACAACTATGATCAAGAAGTGATCCTAGAACAACCTACATCAAGCATTACTCCAACACCGTGTTCACTTCCTGAACTCTTCCGAGAAGAGACCATCACGGTTACACATGCGGTTGGTGCATTTTAATTAAATTAAGTTTCATGTTATCTACAACCGGACATTAACAAATTCCCATCTACCCATAACCGCGGGCACAGCTTTTGAAAGTTCAAATCCCTGGAGGGGAGTCCCAACTTAGTCCATCACAAGCTCTCACGATCAACGAAGGATATTCCTTCTCCCGAGACATTCCGATCAGACTCGGCATCCCGGTTACAAGACATCCTTGACAATGGTAAAACTAAACCAGCAACACCACCCAGATGTGCCGACAAATCCCAATAGGAGCAAGACGTCAGGTAGGCCAGCCCAGAGTTGCACCTGGTAGCCCCGGATATCGCTCAATTGGACCAACACTTAGAGAAGCACTGGCCCGGGGGGGGTAAAATAAAGATGACCCTTGAGTCCGCGAAACCCAAGGGAAAAAGGCTAGCTGGCGAATGGTAAAACCAATGTTGGGCATTGCTGGAAGAGTTTTATTCAAGGTGAACTATCAAGGGGTTCCCATTATAACCCAACCGCGTAAGGAATGCAAAATCCGGGAACATAACACCGATATGACGGAAACTAGGGCGGCAAGAGTGGAACAAAACACAAGGCATAAGGCCGAGCCTTCCACCCTTTACCAAGTATATAGGTGCATTAAGATAATATTGTGATATCCCAACAATAAACAATGTTCCAACAAGGAACAATCTCCAATCTTCACCTGCAACTAGCAACGCTATAAGAGGGGCTGAGCAAAGCGGTAACATAGCCATACAACGGTTTGCTAGGACATGGTGGGTTAGAGGTTTGACATGGCAATTTTGGAGGCATGATAAGCAAGTGGTAGGCATCGTAGCAAAGGCATGGCACAAGAGCGACCATCTAGCAAGCAAAGATAGAAGTGATTTCGAGGGTATGGTCATCTTGCCTGCAAAGTTGTCAGAGTTGACTTGATCCTCGTAAGAGAACTCAACGGGCTCCTCGTTCACGAACTCATCACCCGGCTCTACCCAAATAAGAACAAGAAGCAAAAGGAACACAATCAACCACGTGCAATGCTCAAACAACATGATGCAAACATGGTATGATCTGCGGGATGCGGTATGTGATGCATATGCAAGATTTGACAAGGAATGATAGAACCTGGCCTCAACTTGGAAATCCAAGAGAGCCACTGGAAATTTGAGGTGATTTCGGTTGAAATCGATATAAAGATCACCGGAATCGGATGCACGGTTTGGAAATGGCAAGCAAAACAAATATGGCACCGGTCTGCGATAATCAGCAAGTAACCAACTAAATGCATCAAGATAAATATGCTACAGCACTCAAACATGACAATAAAATACATGGCAGGGATCCACTCATGAAGTTTCACAAAAGATGAACACTGAGCTACGGCTAATTCATCCATTAATAGGTTTAAACAAGCATGGCAAAAGAGAAAATAATAACAGGTTTCAGAGTTTGTGAAATTAACACAAGTCTGGAATTTATCATCAGGAAGCAATCTTTAGAGCATGAAAACTACGTGCTACAGGAACTTAACATGGCAAAGAAAGGCATGGCATGAAGCTACTCAAAGCACTTAACAAATGTCCCTTAGTGACCTTGAACCAAAAGGGATCAGAAAGTACAATTGCAAGCATGTGAACATAGCAAAAACATAAACAGATTCAAACTTTGTGAAAAACTGGAGCATGCAAAATAGTCAACGAGTAGGCATGTTTACAAGCTCGATGCTCTCACTACGGAGCATGGCATTACAAACTAAGCATACACCCATCCAGAAGACATGGCATAGAAGCTAGACATGGCAAGAACAACAACATAGCATGCATGGATCAATAGCAACATCCTCGGCAAAATCGCTAAACATGTCAACAATCTGCCATGATCATTTTATAGCAAAAGTACAGCTCGATTGACTCAAGCTAGGTTGCTCCATAAATGCAAACAAAGACATGGATGGATAGAGCACCACAATGTTAACAAAACATCCTTACTGATCATCATCAAAAGAGGCACGGATCACTAGGAAACAACATGAACATATGGCATAACAACAAAAACAGAACAAGGACTTTGTGAAATTCTAAGTCCCTGAAATCAGCATTACCGATTACGCTACTTTGCAAGCTTGTGCTACTCACCAAAAATATCACAAAAATACATGGCAAGCACCCCTATAAAGATGGCATGGCATATAAAAAACACATGTAGAGCTCAGGATCATAGCATGCACACATTAATCATGGCAAAAATGACAAAATGCCATTTGCTGAGACAGATCTGACAAATTCATCACATAGCCCTCTTCCAACAGCATTTCGGGCATCAAGATGAGCTCAAATTAAAATGAAGCAATGAGGTGAAATGATGTACTCGTTGAGACAAACATTTTGATATGCTACACGAACGAATCGGAGCTACGGATGCAGAGTTATGGCATGTCAAAGTATGCAAGAAAATTAGGGTTTCGGGACAAAAGTCAACCGCGGGATATTTCCAGATCTGAGATCCGGCCGGAGTTACTGTAGCAGGGGTGCGGAAAATGAGGTTCGCCGGGACCTGTTCGCCGGAATCATCGCCGGACTTGACAGGGACGGAGGAGACGGCGGCCGGACCTTCGGGGGACGCCGGAGGAGCTCGCGGGGCGCTCGCCGGCGCCGGGCGGCGAGGTTGCCGCGGT
>NC_041386.1:198775608-198802920 GCF_002162155.2 Triticum dicoccoides
GTGGGGCCGGCCGGCGATGGTCGGCGGTGACCGGAGCGGAGCGAGCGGCGGCGGGGCTTCGGCGGGCGGCGGCGCGATGGAGGAAGGAGAGGTGAGGAGGCGCGCGGGGTCTCGGGCCCGGATGGCGGCGGGAGGGCCAGCCTCGGGCCAGGCGTGCCGGCGCGGGCGAGGCGGCGAACTGGGGACCCGCCGGGACACGTGGCGCACCCTGGTTCATCGCGGGCGGCGGCGGCGACTTTGTCCGGCCGGACCGGACGTGTCCGGCGCGGCGCGGTGGAAGAGGAGCTAGGTTAGGGGTAGAATGATCCGCGAATTTTCGGGGAAGGCCTTTATATAGGGGTAGAGGAGGCTAGGAAGCTCCAAATGGAGTGAGGTTTTCGGCCATGCAATCATGGTCGAACGCTCTAGATGATGGAGAGGGTTTAGGTGGGTTTTGGGCAAATTTGAAAGGTGTTGGGCTGCAACAGACATGAGGCCCTCTCGGTCCCTCGGTTAACCGTTGGAGTATCAAACGAAGTCCAAATGGCACGGAACTTGACAGGCGGTCTACCGGTAGTAAACCAAGGACGCATGACAAGTCTCGGTCCAATCCGGAAATGTTTAACCCCCACACACGAAAAGAGGTAGAAAGGACCACCGGAGAACATAGGAGCGCCGGAATGCAAAACGGACAACGGTGAAAAAGCTCGGATGCATGAGACGAACATGAATGCAAATGCAATGCACATGATGACATGATATGAGATGCATGACAAAGAGTACAACACACGGAGACAAAAACCCGACAGCGGAGAAATAAAATAACTTAGCGCCAGAAACGGCAAGAGTTGGAATACAGCTAAGGTAAATTACATCCGGGGTGTTACAATGTAGTCATACGTCTTCATGATCAACTGATCTAGCACTGCAGGTATGGCACCTCCGTGATCTGCACACGCTCAGCTCGGTGATGTCCCGTGAACTCACGATCTAGTAGAGCTTCGAGGGAGAGTTTCGTCAGCACGACGGCGTGATGATGGTGATGATGATGCTACCGGAACAGGGCTTCTCCTAAGCACCGCTACGATATAACCGAGGTGGATTATGGTGGAGGGGGGCACCGCACACGGCTAAAAGATCAATGGTAAACTTGTGTGTCCATGGGGTGCCCCCTCCCCCGTATATAAAGGAGTGGAGGAGGGGGAGGGCCGGCCCTCTCTATGGCGCGCCCTAGGGGAGTCCTACTCCCTCCGGGAGTAGGATTCCCCCTTCCAAGTAGGAGTAGGAGAGGAAGGAAGGAGGAGAGAGGGAGGAAGGAAAAGGGGGCCGACCTCCTCCAAATTCAGATTGGGCTTTGGGGGCGCGCCTCGCTCTTTTTCCTTCCCTCTCCTCTATTCCACTAAGGCTCAATAAGGCCCATATAATCCCTGGGGGTTCCGGTAACCTCCCGGTACTCCGGAAAAATGCCTGAACCACTCGAAACCATTCCGATGTCTAAATATAGGCTTCCAATATATCGATCTTTACATCTCGACCATTGCAAGACTCCTCGTCATGTCCATGATCAAATCTGGGACTCCGAACTATCTTTGGTACATCAAAACACATAAACTCATAATACCGATCGTCACTGAACATTAAGCATGCGGACCCTACGGGTACGAGAACTATGTAGACATGACTGAGACATGTCTCCGGTCAATAACCAATAGCGGAACCTGGAAGCTCATATTGTCTCCTACATATTCTACGAATATCTTTATCGGTCAAACTGCATAACGGTATACGTTATTCCCTTTGTCATCGGTATGTTACCTGCCCGAGATTCGATCATCGGTATCTCAATACCTAGTTCAATATTGTTACTGGCAAGTCTCTTTACTCGATCTGTAATGCTACATCCCATAACTAATTCATTAGCTACATTGCTTGCAAGTCTTATTGTGATGTACATTACGGAGAGGGCCCAGAGACACCTCTCCAACAATCGTAATGACAAATCATAATCTTGATCCATGCCAACTCAACAAACACCATCGGAGACACCTGTAGAGCACCTTTATAATCACCCAGTTACGCTATGACATTTGGTAGCACACAAAGTGTTCCTCCGGTATTCGGGAGTTGCATGATCTCATAGTCATAGGAACATGTATAGTTATGGAGAAAGCAATAGCAACAAACTAAACGATCATCGTGCTAAGCTAACGGATGGGTCAAGTCAATCACATCATTCTCTAATGATGTGATCCCGTTAATCAACTGACAACTCATCTCTATGGTAAGGAAACATAACCATCATTGATTCAACGAGCTAGTCAAGTAGAGGCAAACTAGTGACACTTTGTTTGTCTATGTATTCACACATGTACTAAGTTTCTGGTTAATACAATTCTAGCATGAATAATAAAAATTTATCATGATATAAGGAAATATAAATAACAACTTTATTATTGCCTCTAGGGCATATTTCCTTCAGTCTCCCACTAGCACTAGAGTCAATAATCTAGATTACATTGTAATGATTCTAACACCCATGGAGTCTTGGTGTTGATCATGGTTTGCTCGTGAGAGAGGCTTAGTCAATGGGTCTACACATTCAGATCCGTATGTATCTTGCAAATCTCTGTCTCCCTCCTTGACTGGATCGCGGATGGAATTTAAGCGTCTCTTGATGTGCTTGGTTCTCTTGTGAAATCTGGATTCCTTTGCCAAGGGAATTGCTCCAGTATTGTCACAAAAGATTTTCATTGGACCCATTGCACTAGGTATGACACCTAGATCGGATATGAACCTCTTCATCCATAGTCCTTCATTTGTTGGTTTAGAAGCAGTTATATGTTCTACTTCACACGTAGATCTCGCCACGACGCTCTGCTTGGAACTGCACTAACTAAAAGCTCCACCATTTAATAAAAACACGTATCCGGTTTGTGACTTAGAGTCATCCGGATCAGTTTAAAAGCTTGCATCGACGTAACCGTTTACGACGAGCTCTTTGTCACCTCCATATACGAGAAACATATCCTTATTCCTTTTTAGGTATTTCGGGATGTTCTTGACAGCTATCCAGTGATCCACTCCTGGATTACTTTGGTACCTCCCTGCTAAACTTATATCAAGGCTCACATCAGGTCTGGTACACAGCATTGCATACATGATAGAGCCTATCGCTGAAGCATATGGAACTCCTTTCATTTTCTCACTATCTTCTGCAGTGGTTGGGCATTGAGTCTCACTCAACTTCACACCTTGTAATACAGGCAAGAACCCTTTCTTTGCCTGATCCATTTTGAACTTCTTCAAAACTTTATCAAGGTATGTGCTTTGTGAAAGTCCAATTAAGCGTCTTGATCTATCTCTATAGATCTTGATGCCCACTATATAAGCAGCTTCACCGAAGTCTTTCATTGAAAAATTCTTATTCAAGTATCCTTTTATGCTATTTAGAAATTCAGTATCATTTCCGGTCAACAATATGTCATCTACATATAATATCATAGATGCTACAGAGCTCCCACTCACTTTCTTCTAAATACAGGCTTCTCTAAAAGTCTGTATAAAACCATATGCTTTGATCACACTATCAAAGCGTATATTCCAACTCCAAGAGGCTTGCACCAGTCCAAAAATGGATCGCTGGAACTTGCACACTTTGTTAGCACCTTTTGGATCGACAAAACCTTCTGGTTGCATCATATACAACTCTTCTTTAAGATGTCCATTAAGGAATGCAGTTTTGACATCCATTTGCCAAATTTCATAATCATAAAATGTGGCAATTGCTAACATGATTTAGACGTACTTAAGCATCGCTACGGGTGAGAAGGTCTCACCGTAGTCAACTCCTTGAACTTGTCGAAAACCTTTCCCAACAAGTCGAGCTTTGTAGACAGTAACATTATCGTCAGCTCCAGTCTTCTTCTTGAAGATCCATTTATTCTCTATGGCCTGCTGAGGGAGTCCTGGACTAAGGGGTCCTCGGGCCTCCGGCCTGTTATCTATGGGCCGGACTGATGGGCTGTGAGGATATGAAGACCGAAGACTGTACCCGTGTCTGGATGGGACTCTCCATGGTGTGGAAGGCAAGCTTGGCGAACAACTATGGAGATTCCCTCTTATGTAACCGACTCTATGTAACCCTAGATCGCCCACAGTCTATATAAACCGAAGGGTGTAGTCCGGAAAGGCTATACTCAATACCTTAGTCATACAGGCTAGACTTCTAGGGTTTAGGCATTACGATCTCGTGGTAGATCAACACTTGTAATACTCATATCCATCAATATCCGAAATACAGTCAAAGCACCGTCATCAGCGGCACCGCTCTAAGTCACGCCGTAGTAAAGGCAGCAACACCGGCACAGGACAAGATGACAATCCGGAAGGTGCCGAAGACAACGAAGACCCCGTCGATAAAGAAAATGAACAAGATGAACGGGAAGATGAGCAGGTTAGCCCTGTTAAACAGGCCAAGCACGAAGATTCGGAGGACGATAATTACCTCTCGCTCTCCGAAGATGAGGTGAGCCTCGGCACCAAAGATTTCATCATGCCTGACAAACCTTTTGAGCAGGAGCGCTTCAAGCGCCGGCTAATCGCCACGGCAAGGAGCCTGAAAAAGAAGCAACAGCAGCTTCCAGCTGATTAGGATCTGCTCAATGATAAATGGACGGATGTCCTAGAAGCCGAAGAATACGGCCTCAAGCGCCCAACCAAAATCTACCCAAAGCGCAAAGTGCTACCTCAGTTCGAAGAGGAGGCACCGGAGTACATACCACCATCACAATACGGCCGATCAACCACCACGTGGTCGGGACAAAACGACAACTCATGTTGAACACCAGCCCGCCCCGCCTCATCACTCAGGTAGAGGTAAATTAGCCCACGACCATACATATGACCTCCGGCAGACACTGAACAATAAAGCAGGACACACCAGATCAATCTACGGATCGCGAGGACGTGCCTCGACAGGCGACAATGGCCACCAATTCGGACGTGACAAACCCAGTCATGGGCGGGCTGAATACCATATACGGACTCTACCAGAGCCGCGCCACGATACGGCCCGATACAGAGGCCCCGCACATCCTCATGGCTTCACTGATGAGGTCCTGGATCACGAATTCCTAGAAGGATTCAAGCCCGTGAACATAGAATCATATGATGGAACCACGGACCCCGCGGTATGGATCGAGGACTTCATCCTCCACATCCATATGGCCCGCAGAGATGACCTCCACGCCATAAAATACCTCCCTCTAAACTCAAAGTGCCAGCTCGGCATTGGCTAAACAGTCTGCCTGAAAATTCCATTGGCAGCTCGGAGGACTTGGAAGAGGCTTTCCTCAATAACTTCCAAGGTACATATGTTCGACCTCCGGACGCTGATGACTTAAGCCATATAGTTCAACAGCCCGGAGAGTCTGCCAGGAAATTCTGGACAACATTCTTAACTAAAAAGAACCAAATTGTCGACTGTCCGGACGCCGAAGCTCTAGCAGCTTTTAAGCATAGCATCCGCGACGAATGGCTCGCTCGCCACCTCGGCCAAGAAAAGCCAAAATCCATGGGAGCCCTCACGGCACTCATGACCTGCTTTTGTGCGGGCGAGGACAGTTGGTTGGCCCGTAGCAAAAACAATGCAAGCGACGCTGGCACCCCTTAAGTTAAAAGCAACAGAGACAAGTCTCGACGCAATAGACAAAAGCGCCGAAACAACAGTGACAACACCGATGATACGGTGGTCAATGCCGGATTCAACGGCTCTAAGTCCGGTCAGCGGAAGTAGTCGTTCCAAAAGAACAATTCGGGCCCATCCAGCTTGGACCGCATACTTGATCATCCGTTCCAGATTCACGACACTCCCTACAAGCCTCCTAATCATATAAATAGAGAGTGCTGGATTTTCAAACAGGCCGGCAAATTAAAACGCCGAGAATAGGGAAAAGGGATCGCAAAGTGAGGACGATGACGAAGAGCCACGACAATGGAACACAGGGGGACAGAAGAAGTTTTCCCCTCAGGTCAAAATGGTGAACATGATATATGCTACCCACATCCCCAAGAGGGTGCGCAAGCGTGCGCTCAGGGACGTCTATGCGATAGAGCGAGTCGCCCCAAAATTCAATCCATGGTCGTCATGCCCGATCACTTTCGATCGTCGGGATCACCCGACCAGTATCCGTCACGGAGGCTCAGTAGCACTGGTCTTAGACCCGATAATTGATGGGCTCCACCTGACTCATGTCCTTATGGACGGCGGTAGCAGCCTTAGTCTGCTTTATCAGGACACAGTGCGAAAAATGGGCATTAACCCATTAAGGATCAAGCCTACAAAGACTACCTTTAAAGGAGTAATTCCAGGCGTACAAGCCCGTTGTACGGGCTCAATCACATTAGTGGTTGTCTTCGGATCTCCAGACAACTTCTCAAGCGAGGAGTTAGGCTTCGATATCGTCCCATTCCGTAGCGGCTATCATGCACTGCTCGGATGAACTGTGTTTCCTTGATTCAACGTAGTGCCGCACTATTGCTTATCTCAAGCTCAAGATGCCCGGCCCACGCGGCGTCATAACAGTTAATGGCAATACGGAATGCTCTCTTCGTACAGAAGAGCACATAGCTGCCCTAGCAGCAGAAGTACAAAGCGGACTTCTCAAGCAGAACCTTCATTCGGCTGCCGAGCCCTCAGACACCCTTAAGAGGGTCCGGACTACTCTGCAGCAGGAAAGCTCGGATCGTCAGGAGCTCGACTAGCAATCCGTCCTCCGTCTCAGTCCCGATCAAGCGGTGGCCTATGTGCCGCGCATACATAACTACGCACTCAAAATTCCATGGGCATCGACAGAGGCATAGCTAGCTTTTTCTCCATGACACGGCTCAACCGACATCGGATACACACATACTTTCACTTTTGCTGATTTTATTTCAGGTTTTAATCCCACAGACCCCATCGGGTGGTCTGGTTATCAGTCCTCTTAAAGGATAAACACACCAAGATGGTGAGGAGCGCAGACATACGGGGACTTTTTAGGTGATTCCATTAAGACTTCCTCTGCGCATACTTTATGAACAAATCCGCTTTGTGATATAATTTATGTTTTGATTGTGTCCTCCTGTGCGGCCGTGTTATTTGAAATCTGAGGGTTGGCCAGTCGTCGGCTTCTGCCCTCACGTTGGTAGTACGGAGGTGTTCGGGATGGTATCTAAACAATCTTGATCCAATTGTATGGTCCTTGAAGGAGTTTTTTAGCGTACGAACCAGGCAACCAGACTATACGGCTTGAACGCCCTCACTTAGCCATAGGAGTTTTATAATAAAACATAGGCGCAGACCCTGGTATATGAACCAGAGTGCTCTAAGCGTCTGATCGGGAAGTACAATCCTTCGTGAAATGCGGAAAATCCTCCAACGATTTGAGACCTCCGAATAGCTGACCCGCTCTCGCCGCATCATGACAATCAGTTTTCGGCTTTCTCTACTGAGGTGCTCATCCGGTTTAGACCAGGGCACAAACACAGTAGTACTCCCTTTACTACCCAGCCGATGTAGCGGAATGTAGGATAGCAAGCACAGGAGTCGGGCAACCCAACTATTGACCAAAGACATGATTCGGAGCCAATGCATATAATGCTAAATTCGAGGTGCCGAACTATACTTACAAGAAGTGTTCGGACTTTTGTTGGCGTAATGTGGGGTGCTATAAAGCCCCTGGCAAACATCAAATTGTACCAAAGTGTACGTGTGCTACCTGATGGGGTTATCCACAGGGAAACTGAGAAAATAAAGAAAAGAGAGAAAGAAAATAGAAAATATGTAAAGGTAAAAAGCTGGGGTCCTACAACTCGAGCTACAAACTATTTTCACTGTAATGTAATTAGTACATCAAGGTGCATTGATACAAGTAGTGCAACAATAAACAGGCTATTTAACATGCCGAAACCAGGGAAGAGCTGCATGTGGGTCCTGGAACACAGGTAGAGTTATCGTTAACGGAATCACCTAAAAAGTTACCATATGTCTGCGCTCCTCGCCATCTTGGTGTGTTTATCCTTCAGGAGGACTGATAACCAGACCACCCGATGGGGTCTGTGGGATTAAAACCTGAAATAAAATCAGCAAAAGTGAAAGTATGTGTGTATCTGATGTCGGTTGAGCCGTGTCGTGGATCTCAAGCTAGATATGCCTCCGTTGATGCACATGGAATTTTGAGTGCGTAGTTATGTATGCGGGGCACGTATGCCACCGCTTGATCGGGACTGAGACGGATGCCGGATTGCTAGTCGAGCTCCTAACAAGCCAAGCTCTCCTGCTGCAGAGTAGTCCGGACCCTCTTAAGGGTGTCCGAGGGCTCGGCAGCCGAATGATGGTTCTGCTTGAGAAGGCCACTTTGTACTTCTGCTGCTAGGGCAGCTGTGTGCTCTTCTGTATGGAGAGAGTGTTCTGTATTGCCATTGACTGTTATGACGCCGTGTGGTCCGGGCATCTTGAGCTTGAGATAAGTATAGTGTGGCACTTCATTGAATCGAGCAAACGCAGTTCGTCCGAGCAGTGCATGTTAGCAGCTACGGAATGAGATGATACCGAAGACTAACTCCTTGCTTCAGAAGTTGTCCAGAGATCGGAAGACAACCACTAATGTGATTGAGACCGTACAATGGGCCTCTACGCCTGGAATGACTCCTTTAAAGGTAGTCTTTGTACGCTTGATCCTTGATTGGTTAATGTAGGGGAACATAGTAATTTCAAAAAATTTCCTAAGCACACGCAAGATCATGGTGATGCATAGCAACGAGAGGGGAGAGTGTAGTCTACGTACCCTCGTAGACCGACAGCGGAAGCGTTATGACAACGCGGTTGATGTAGTCGTACGTCTTCACGGCCCGACCGATCAAGCACCGAAACTACGGCACCTCCGAGTTTTAGCACACGTTCAGCTCGATGACGATCCCTGGACTCCGATCCAGCAAAGTGTTGGGGAAGAGTTCCGTCAGGACGATGGCATGGTGACGATCTTGATGTTCTACCGTCACAGGGCTTCGCCTAAGCACCGCTACAATATTATCAAGGAGTATGGTGGAAGGGGGCACCGCACACGGCTAAGAAAACGATCACGAGGATCAACTTGTGTGTCTAGAGGTGCCCCTGCCTCCGTATATAAAGGATCTAAGGGGGGTGCGGCCGGCCATAGGAGGAGGCCCGCCAGAGGAGTCCTACTCCTACCGGGAGTAGGACTCCCCACCTTTCCCTAGTTGGATTAGGACTTGGGGGGAAGGAGGAGAGGGAAGAAAGGAAAAGGAGGGGGGCGCCGCCCCACCTCCTTGTCCAATTTGGAGTTGGGGGGGAGGGGCGCGCGGCAGCCCCTAGGCTTCCGCTCCTCTTCCTCCACTAGGCCCATTAAGGCCCATTAGGTTACGGGGGGGTCCGGTAACCTCCCGGTACTCCGGTAAAATGCCGATTTCACTCGGAACACTTCCGATGTCCAAACATAGGCTTCCAATATATCGATCTTTATGTATCGACCATTTCGAGACTCCTCGTCATGTCTGTGATCACATCCGGGACTCCGAACAAACTTTGGTTCATCAAAATATATAAACTCATAATGAAAATGTCATCGTAACGTTAAGCGTGCGGACCCTACGGGTTCGAGAACAATGTAGACATGACCGAGACATGTCTCTTGTCAATAACCAATAGCGGAACCTGGATGCTCATATTGGCTCCCACATATTCTACGAAGATCTTTATCGGTCAGACCGCATAACAACATACTTTGTTCCCTTTGTCATCGGTATGTTACTTGCCCGAGATTCGATCGTCGGTATGTCAATAACTAGTTTAATCTCGTTACCGGCAAGTCTCTTTACTCGTTTCGTAATACATCATCTCGCAACTAACTCATTAGTTGCAATGCTTGCAAGGCTTATGTGATGTGTATTACCGAGAGGGCCCAGAGATACCTCTCCGACAATCGGAGTGACAAATCCTAATCTCGAAATATGCCAACCCAACATGTACCTTTGTAGACACCTGTAGATCTCCTTTATAATCACCCAGTTACGTTGTGACGTTTGGTAGCACACAAAGTGTTCCTCCAGTAAACGGGAGTTGCATAATCTCATAGTCATAGGAACATGTATAAGTTATGAAGAAAGCAATAGCAACATACTAAACGATCGGGTGCTAAGCTAATGGAATGGGTCATGTCAATCACATCATTCTCCTAATGATGTGATCCCGTTAAACAAATGACAACACATGTCTATGGTTAGGAAACATAACCATCTTTGATTAACGAGCTAGTCAAGTAGAGGCACACTAGTGACGTTTAGTTTGTCTATGTATTCACACAAGTATTATGTTTCCGGATAATACAATTCTAGCATGAATAATAAACATTTATCATGATATAAGGAAATAAAATAATAACTTTATTATTGCCTCTAGGGCATATTTCCTTTAGTCTCCCACTTGCACTAGAGTCAATAATCTTGATTACACAGTAATGATTCTAACACCCATGGAGCTTTGGTGCTGATCATGTTTTGCTCGTGGAAGAGGCTTAGTCAACGGGTCTGCTACATTCAGATCCGTATCGATCTTCCAAATCTCTATGTCTCCCACCTGGACTAGATCCCAGATGGAATTGAAGCATCTCTTGATGTGCTTGGTTCTCTTGTGAAATCTGGATTCCTTTGCCAAGGCAATTGCACCAGTATTGTCACAAAAGATTTTCATTGGACCCGATGCACTAGGTATGACACCTAGATCGGATATGAACTCTTTCATCTAGACTCCTTCGTTTGCTGCTTCCGAAGTAGCTATGTACTCCGCTTCACATGTAGATCCCGCCACAATGCTTTGTTTAGAACTGCACCAACTGACAGCTCCACTGTTTAATGTAAGCACGTATCCGGTTTGTGATTTAGAATCGTCCCGATCAGTGTCAAATCTTGCATCAACGTAACCATTTACGATGAGCTCTTTGTCACCTCCATATACGAGAAACATATCCTTAGTCCTTTTCAGGTATTTCAGGATGTTCTTGACCGCTATCCAGTGATCCACTCCTGGATTACTTTGGTACCTCCCTGCTAGACTTATAGCAAGACACACATCAGGTCTGGTACACAGCATTGCATACATGATAGAGCCTATGGCTGAAGCATAGGGAACATCTTTCATTTTCTCTCTGTCTTCTACAGTGGTCGGGCATTGAGTCTTATTCAATTTCACACCTTGTAACACAGGCAAGAATCCTTTCTTTGCTTGATCCATTTTGAACTTCTTCAAAACTTTGTCAAGGTATGTGCTTTGTGAAAGTCCCATTAAGCGTCTTGATCTATCTCTATATAGATCTTAATGCCCAATATGTAAGCACCTTCACCGAGGTCTTTCATTGAAAAACTCTTATTCAAGTATCCCTTTATGCTATCCAGAAATTCTATATCATTTCCGATTAGTAATATGTCATCTACATATAATATCAGAAATGCTACGGAGCTCCCACTCACTTTCTTGTAAATACAGGCTTCTCCAAAAGTATGTACAAAACCAAATGCTTTGATTACACTATCAAAGTGTTTATTCCAACTCCGAGAGGCTTGCACCAGTCCATAAATGGATCGCTGGAGCTTGCACACTTTGTTAGCTCCCTTTGGATCGACAAAACCTTCTGGCTGCATCATATACAACTCTTCTTCCAGAAATCCATTCAGGAATGCAGTTTTGAGATCCATCTGCCAAATTTCATAATCATAAAATGCAGCAATTGCTAACATGATTCGGACAGACTTAAGCATCGCTACGGGTGAGAAGGTCTCATCGTAGTCAATCCCTTGAATTTGTCGAAAACCTTTTGCGACAAGTCGAGCTTTGTAGACAGTAACATTACCATCAGCGTCAGTCTTCTTCTTGAAGATCCATTTATTCTCAATTGCTTGCCGATCGTTGGGCAAGTCAACCAAAGTCCATACTTTGTTCTCATACATGGATCCCATCTCAGATTTGATGGCTTCAAGCCATTTTGTGGCATCTAGGCTTACCATCGCTTCTCCATAGTTCGTAGGTTCATCATGATCTAGTAGCATGACTTCCAGAATAGGATTACCATACCACTCTGGTGCGGATCTTATTCTGGTTGATCTACGAGGTTCAGTAGTATCTTGTTCTGAAGTTTCATGATCATCATCATTAGCTTCCTCACTAATTGGTGTAGGTGTCACAGAAACTGGTTTCTGTGATATACTACTTTCCAATAAGGGAACAGGTACAGTTACCTCATCAAGTTCTACTTTCCTCCCACTCACTTCTTTCAAGAGAAACTCCTTCTCTAGAAAGTTTCCAAATTTAGCAACAAAAGTCTTGCCTTCGGATCTGTGATAGAAGGTCTATCCAATAGTTTCCTTTGGATATCCTATGAAGACACATTTTTCCAATTTGGGTTCGAGCTTATCAGGTTGAAGCTTTTTCACATAAGCATCGCAGCCCCAAACTTTCAGAAACGACAACTTTGGTTTCTTGCCAAACCACAGTTCATAAGGCGTTGTCTCAATGGATTTTGATGGTGCCCTATTTAACGTGAATGCGGCCGTCTCTAAAGCATAACCCCAAAATGATAGCGGTAAATCAGTAAGAGACATCATAGATCGCACCATATCTAGTAAACTACGATTACGACGTTTGGAGACACCATTACGCCGTGGTGTTCCCGGTGGCGTGAGTTGCGAAACTATTCCGCATTGTTTCAAATGTACACCAAACTCGTAACTCAAATATTCTCCTCCACGATCAGATCGTAGGAATTTTATTTTCTTGTTACAATGATTTTCAACTTCACTATGAAATTCTTTGAACTTTTGAAATGTTTCAGACTTATGTTTCATTAAGTAGATATACCCATATCTGCTTAAGTCATCTGTGAAGGTGAGAAAATAACGATATCCGCCACGAGCCTCAACATTCATCGGACCAAATACATCTGTATGTATGATTTCCAACAAATCTATTGCTCTCTCCATAGTACTGGAGAATGGTGTTTTGGTCATCTTGCCCATAAGGCACGGTTCACAAATACCAAGTGATTCATAATCAAGTGGTGCCAAAAGTCCATCAGTATGGAGTTTCTTCATGCTCTTTATACCGATATGACCTAAACGGTAGTGCCACAAATAAGTTGCACTATCATTATCAACTCTGCTTCTTTTGGTTTCAACATTATGAATATGTGTGTCACTACTATCGAGATTTAATAAGAATAGACCACTCTTCAAGGGTGCATGACCATAAAAGATATTACTCATATAAATAGAACAACCATTATTCTCTGATTTAAATGAATAACCGTCTCGCATTAAACAAGATCCAGATATAATGTTCATGCTCAACGCTGGCACCAAATAACAAATACTTAGGTCTAATACTAATCCCGAAGGTAGATGTAGAGGTAGCGTGCCGATCGCGATCACATCGACTTTGGAACCATTTCCCACGCACATCGTCACCTCGTCCTTAGCCAATCTTCGCGTAATCTGTAGTCCCTGTTTCAAGTTGCAAATATTAGCAACAGAACCAGTATCAAATACCCAGGTGCTACTGCGAGCATTAGTAAGGTACACGTCAATAACATGTATATCACATATACCTTTGTTCACCTTGCCATCCTTCTTATCCGCCAAATACTTGGGGCAGTTCCGCTTCCAGTGACCAGTCTGCTTGCAGTAGAAGCACTCAGTTTCAGGCTTAGGTCCAGATTTGGGTTTCTTCTCCTGAGCAGCAACTTGCTTGCTGTTCTTTTTGAAGTTCCCCTTCTTCTTCCATTTGCCCTTTTTCTTGAAACTAGTGGTCTTGTTGGCCATCAACACTTGATGCTCCTTTTTGATTTCTACCTCCGCAGCTTTCAGTATTGCGAAGAGCTCGGGAATTGTCTTATTCATCCCTTTCATATTATAGTTCATCACGAAGCTCTTGTAGCTAGGTGGAAGTGATTGGAGAATTCTGTCAATGACGCAATCATCTGGAAGATTAACTCCCAATTGAATCAAGTGATTATTATACCCAGACATTTTGAGTATATGCTCACTGACAGAACTGTTCTCCTCCATCTTGCAGGTATAGAACTTATTGGAGACTTCATATCTCTCAATCCGGGCATTTGCTTCAAATATTAACTTCAACTCTTGGAACATCTCATATGCTCCATGACGTTCAAAACGTCGTTGAAGTCCCGATTCTAAGCCGTAAAGCATGGCACACTAAACTATCGAGTAGTCATCAGCTTTGCTCTGCCAGACATTCATAACATCTGGTGTTGCTCCAGTAGCAGGCCTGGCACCCAGCGGTGCTTCCAGGATGTAATTCTTCTATGCAGCAATGAGGATAATCCTCAAGTTACGGACCCAGTCCGTGTAATTGCTACCATCATCTTTCAACTTTGCTGTCTCAAGGAACGCATTAAAATTCAATGGAACAATAGCACGGGCCATCTATCTACAATCAAACAAAAACAAGCAAGATACTATCAGGTACTAAGTTCATGATAAATTTAAGTTCAATTAATCATATTACTAAAGAACTCCCACTTAGATAGACATCCCTCTAATCCTCTAAGTGATCACGTGATCCAAATCAACTAAACCATGTCCGATCATCACGTGAGATGGAGTAGTTTCATTGGTGAACATCACTATGTTGATCATATCTACTATATGATTCACGCTCGACCTTTCGGTCTCCGTGTTCCGAGGCCATATCTGTATATGCTTGGCTCGTCAAGTATAACCTGAGTATTCTGCATGTGCAACTATTTTGCACCCATTGTATTTGAACATAGAGCCTATCACACCCGATCATCACATGGTGTCTCAGCATGAAGAACTTTCGCAACGGTGCATACTCAGGGAGAACACTTCTTGATAATTAGTGAGAGATCATCTTAAAATGCTACCGTCAATCAAAGCAAGATAAGATGCATAAAAGATAAACATCACATGCAATCAATATAAGTGATATGATATGGCCATCATCATCTTGTGCTTGTGATCTCCATCTTTGAAGCACCGTCATGATCACCATTGTCACCGGCGCGAAACTTTGATCACCATCGTAGCATCGTTGTCGTCTCGCCAATCTTATGCTTCCACGACTATCGCTACCGTTTAGTGATAAAGTAAAGTATTACAACGCAATTGCATTGCATACAATAAAGCGACAACCATATGGCTCCTGACAGTTGCCGATAACTCGGTTACAAAACATGATCATCTCATACAATAAAATTTAGTATCATGTCTTGACCATATCACATCACAGCATGCCCTGCAAAAACAAGTTAGACGTCCTCTACTTTGTTTGTTGCAAGTTTTACGTGGATGCTACGGGCTTAAGCAAGAACCAATCTTACCTACGCATCAAAACCACAACAATAGTTTGTCAAGTTGGTGCTGTTTTAACCTTCGCAAGGACCGGGCGTAGCCACACTTGGTTCAACTAAAGTTGGAGAAACTGACACCCGCCAGCCACCTGTGTGCAAAGCACGTCGGTAGAACCAGTCTCGCGTAAGCGTACGCGTAATGTTGGTCCGGGCCGCTTCATCCAACAATACCGCCGAACCAAAGTATGACATGCTGGTAAGCAGTTTGACTTATATTGCCCACAACTCACTTGTGTTCTACTCATGCATATAACATCAACACATAAAACCTAAGCTCGGATGCCACTTTAGGGGAACGTAGTAATTTCAAAAAAATTCCTACGCACATGCAAGATCATGGTGATGCATAGCAACGCGAGGGGAGAGTGTAGTCTACGTACCCTCGTAGACCGACAGCGGAAGCGTTATGACAACGCGGTTGATGTAGTCGTAAGTCTTCACGGCCCGACCGATCAAGCACAGAAACTACGGCACCTCCGAGTTTTAGCACACATTCAGCTCGATGAAAATCCCCGGACTCCGATCCAACAAAGTGTCGGGGAAGAGTTCCGTCAGCACGACGGCGTGGTGACGATCTTGATGTTCTACTGTCGCAGGGCTTCGCCTAAGCACCGCTACAATATTATCGAGGAGTATGGTGGAAGGGGGCACCGCACACGGCTAAGAAAATGATCACGAGGATCAACTTGTGCGTCTAGAGGTGCCCCCTGCCTCTGTATATAAAGGAGCAAAGGGGGGGCGCGGCCGGCCATAGGAGGAGGCGCGCCGGAGGAGTCCTACTCCTACCGGGAGTAGGACTCCCCACCTTTCCCTAGTTGGATTAGGACTTGGGGGGGAGGAGGAGAGGGAAGAAAGGAAAAGGGGGGGGGCGCCGCCCCCCTCCTTGTCCAATTCGGACTTGGGGGGGAGGGGCGCGCGGCAGCCCCTAGGCTTCCTCTCCTCTTCCTCCACTAGGCCCATTAAGGCCCATTAGGTTACCGGGGGGTTCCGGTAACCTCCCGGTACTCCGGTAAAATGCCGATTTCACCCGGAACACTTCCGATGTCCAAACATAGGCTTCCAATATATCAATATACCATTTCGAGACTCCTCGTCATGTCCGTGATCACATCCGGGACTCCGAACAAACTTTGGTTCATCAAAATATATAAACTCATAATGAAAATGTCATCGTAACGTTAAGCGTGCAGACCCTACGGGTTCAAGAATAATGTAGAGATGACCGAGACATGTCTCCGGCCAATAACCAATAGCGGAACCTGGATGCTCATATTGGCTCCCACATATTCTACGAAGATCTTTATCGGTCAGACCGCATAACAACATACTTTGTTCCCTTTGTCATCAGTATGTTACTTGCCCGAGATTCGATCGTCGGTATCTCAATACATAGTTCAATCTCGTTACCGGTAAGTCTCTTTACTTGTTTATAATACATCATCTCGCAACTAACTCATTAGTTGCAATTCTTGCAAGGCTTATGTGATGTGTATTACCGAGAGGGCCTAGAGATACCTCTCCGACAATCGGAGTGACAAATCCTAATCTCGAAATACGCCAACCCAACATGTACCTTTGGAGACACCTGTAGAGCTCCTTTATAATCACCCAGTTACGTTGTGATGTTTGGTAGCACACAAAGTGTTCCTCCGGTAAACGGGAGTTGCATAATCTCATAGTCATAGGAACATGTATAAGTTATGAAGAAAGCAATAGCAACATACTAAACGATCGGGTGCTAAGCTAATGGAATGGGTCATGTCAATCACATCATTGTCCTAATGATGTGATCCCGTTAATCAAATGACAACACATGTCTATGGTTAGGAAACATAACCATCTTTGATTAACGAGCTAGTCAAGTAGAGGAACACTAGCGACGTTTAGTTTGTCTATGTATTCACACAAGTATTATGTTTCCGGATAGTACTATTCTAGCATGAATAATAAACATTTATCATGATATAAGGAAATAAAATAATAACTTTATTATTGCCTCTAGGGCATATTTCCTTCAGTTAATGCCCATTTTTTGCACTCTATCATGATAAAGCAGATTGAGGCTGCTACCGCCGTCCTTAAGGACACGAGTCAGGTGGACTTTTTAGGTGATTCCGTTAAGAGTTCCTCTGCCAATCATTGGGCAAGTCAACCAAAGTCCATACTTTGTTTTCATACATGGATCCCATCTCAGATTTCATGGCTTCAGGACATTTTCTGGAATCAGGGCTCATCATCGCTTCCTCATAGTTCGTAGGTTCGTAATGGTCAAGTAACATGACTTCTAGAAGTGGATTACCATACCACTCTCGTGCGGATCTTATTCTGGTTAACCTACGATGTTCGGTAGTAACTTGATCAGAAGTTTCATGATCATCATCATTAGCTTCCTCACTTACTGGTGTAGGAATCACTAGAACTGATTTCAGTGATGAACTACTTTCCAGTAAGGGAGAAGGTACAATTACCTCATCAAGTTCTACTTTCCTCCCACTCACTTCTTTCGAGAGAAACTCCTTCTCTAGAAAGGATCCATTCTTAGCAACGAATATCTTGCCTTCGGATCTTTGATAGAAGTTGTACCCAACAGTCTCCTTTGGGTATCCTATGAAGACACATTTCTCCGATTTGGGTTCGAGCTTATTAGGTTGAAGCTTTTTCACATAAGCATCGCAGCCCCAAACTTTAAGAAACAACAACTTGGGTATATTGCCAAACCACAGTTCATAAGGTGTCATCTCGACGGATTTAGATGTTGCCCTATTTAACATGAATGCAGCTGTCTTTAAAGCGTAACCCTAAAAGGATAGCAGTAAATCTGTGAGAGACATCATAGATCGCACCATATCTAGTAAAGTAGGATTACGACGTTGGGACACACCATTACGCTATGGTGTTCTTGATGGCGTGAGTTGTGAAACTATTCCACATTGTTTCAAATGAAGTCCAAACTCATAACTCAAATATTCACCTCCACGGTCAGATTGTATAAACTTGATTTTCTTGTTACAATGATTTTCCACTTCACTCTAAAATTCTTTGAACTTCTCAAATGTTTTAGACTTATGTTTCACTAAGTATATATACCCATATATGCTCAAATCATCTATGAAGGTGAGAAAATAATGATATCCGCCATGAGCTTCAATGTTCATTGGACCACATACATCAGTATGTATGATTTCCAATAACTCTGTTGCTCGCTCCATTGTTCCGAGAACAGAGTTTTAGTCATCTTGCCCATGAGGCATGGTTCGCATGTACCAAGTGATTCATAATCAAGTGATTCCATAAGTCCATCAGAATGGCGTTTTGTCATGCGCTTTACACCAATATGACCTAAACGGCAGTGCCACAAATAATTTGCATTATCATTATCAACTCTGCATCTTTTGGCCTCGATACTGTGAACGTGTTTATCACTACTATCAAGATTAGTACAAATATACCACTCATCAAGGGTGCATGACCATAAAAGATATTACTCATATAAATAGAACAACCATTATTCTCTGATTTAAATGAATAACCGTCTCGCATCAAACAAGATCCAGATATAATGTTCATGCTCAACGCTGGCACCAAATAACAATTATTAGGTCTAAAACTAATCCCGAAGGTAGATGTAGAGGTAGCGTGCCGACGGCGATCACATCGACTTTGGAACCATTTCCCACGTGCATCGTTACCTCATCCTTAGCCAATCTTCGCTTAATCCATAGCCCCTGTTTCGAGTTTCAAATGTTAGCAACTGAACCAGTATCAAATACCCAGGCACTACTGCGAGCATTAGTAGGGTACACATCAATAACATGTATATCAAATATACCTTTCACTTTGCCATCCTTCTTCTCCGTCAAATACTTGGGGCAGTTCCGCTTCCAGTGACCGGTTCCTTTGTCGTAGAAGCACTCAGTCTCAGGCTTTGGTCCAGACTTGGGTTTCTTCACTTGAGCAGCAACTGGCTTGATGTTCTTCTTGAAGTTCCCCTTCTTCCCTTTACCCTTTTTCTTGAAACCGGTGGTCTTGTTGAACATCAGCACTTGATGCTCCTTCTTGATTTCTACCTCCACAACATTTATCATTGCGAAGAGCTCATGAATCGTCTTATCCATCCCTTGCATATTATAGTTCATCATGAAGCTCTTGTAGCTTGGTGGTAGTGATTGAAGAACTCTGTCAATGACACTATCTTTAGGAAGATTAACTCCCAGTCGAGTCAAGTGGTTGTGGTACCCAGATATTCTGAGTATATGTTCACTGACAGAACTATTCTCCTCCATCTTCTAGCTGTAGAACTTATTAGAGACTTCATATCTCTCAATCCGGGCATTTGCTTGAAATATTAACTTCAACTCTTGGAACATCTCATATGCTCCATGACGTTCAAAACATCGTTGATGTCCCGGTTCTAAGCCGTAAAGCATGGCATGCTAAACTATCGAGTATTCATCAGCTTTGCTCTGCCATGTGTTCATAACAACTGGCGTTGCTCCTACAGCGGGTTTGTCACCTAGCGGTGCTTCCAGGACGTAATTCTTCTGTGCAGCAATGAGGATAATCCTCAAGTAACGGACCCAGGCCGTGTAGTTGCTACCATCATCTTTCAACTTAGCTTTCTCTAGGAATGCATTAAAATTCAACGGAACAACAGCATGGGCCATCTATCTACAACAACATAGACATGCAAAATACTATCAGGTACTAAGTTCATGATAAATTAAAGTTCAATTAATCAAATTACTTAAGAACTCCCACTTTGATAGACATTTCTCTAATCAACTAAGTGATCACGTGATCCATATCAACTAAACCATGTCCGATCATCACTTGAGATGGAGTAGTTTTCAATGGTGAACATCACTATGTTGATCATATCTACTATATGATTGATGCTCGACCTTTCGGTCTCCAGTGTTCCGAGGCCATATCTGCATGTGCTAGGCTCGTCAAGTTTAACCCATGTATTCTGTGTGTGCAAAACTGGCTTGCACCCGTTGTATGTGAAAATAGAGCTTATCACACCCGATCATCACATGGTGTCTCGTCACCACGAACTGTAGCAACGGTGCATACTCAGGGAGAACACTTATACCTTGAAATTTATGAGAGATCATCTTATAAATGCTAACACTGAACTAAGCAAAATAAGATGTATAAAGGATAGACATCACATGCAATCAATATAAGTGATATGATATGGCCACCAGCATATTGTGCCTCTGATCTCCATCTCCAAAGCACCGTCATGATCACCATCATCACCGGCTTGACACCTTGATCTCCATCGAAGCATCGTTGTCGTCTCGCCAACTATTGCCTCTATGACTATCGCTACCGCTAAGTGATAAAGTAAAGCAATTACATGGCGATTGCATTTCATACAATAAAGCGAAAACCATATGGCTCTTGCCAGTTGCCGATAACTGTGTTACAAATCATGATCATCTCATACAATAAAATTTAGCATCATGTCTTGACCATATCACATCACAACATGCCCTGCAAAAACAAGTTAGACATCCTCTACTTTGTTGTTGCAAGTTTTACGTGGCTGCTACGAGATGAGCAAGAACCGTTCTTACCTACGCATCAAAAACCACAACGCGGTATAGTGATTGCTTTTTTATCTTCAGAAAGAGCCATATTCATAGAATCCGATTCAACTAAAGCTGGACAAACAGACACCCACTAGCCACCTGTGTGCGAAGCACATCGGTAGAACTAGTCTCGCGTAAGCGTACGCGTAATGTCGTTCTGGGCCGCTTCATCCAACAATGCCGCTGAATCAAGAATCAATTAGTGACGGCAAGCAATATGTATATACCCATGCCCACAACTCCTTTGTGTTCTACTCCTGCATATAAGATCTACGCATAAACCTGGCTCTAATACACTGTTGGGGATTGTGTTAATTTCAAAAATAATCCTACGCACACGCAAGATCATGGTGATGCATAGCAACAAGAGGGGATATTATTGTCTACGTACCCTCGTAGACCATAAGCGGAAGCATTATGACAACGCGGTTGATGTAGTCGTACATCTTCACGATTGACCGATCTAGGAACGAAGGTACGACACCTCCACGATCTGCACACGTTCAGCTCAGTGATGTCCCACGAACTCACGATCCAGTAGAGCTTCGAGGGAGAGTTTCGTCAGCACAACGGCGTGATGACGGTGATGATGATGCTACCAGAACATGGATTCGTCTAAGCACCGCTACGATATAACCGAGGTGGATTATGGTGGAGGGGGGCACCGCACATGGCTAGAAGATCAATGATCAACTTGTGTATCCATGGGGTGCCCCCTCCCCCGTATATAAAGGAGTGGAGGAGGGGGAGGGTCGGCCCTCTCTATGGTGCGCCCTAGGGGAGTCCTACTCCCTCCGGGAGTAGGATTCCTCCCTTCCAAGTAGGAGTAGGAGAGGAAGGAAGGAGTAGAGAGGGAGGAAGGGAAGGGGAGCTGGGCCCCCTCCCAATTCAGATTGGGCTTGGGGGGCGCGCCTCCCTATTTTTCCTTCCCTCTCCTCTATTCCACTAAGGCTCAATACGGCCCATATAATCCCCGGGGGGTTCCGGTAACCTCCCGGTACTCCGAAAAAATGACCGAACCACTCGGAACCATTCACATGTCCAAATGTAGGCTTCCAATATATCGATCTTTACGTCTTGACCATTCCGAGACTCCACGTCATGCCCGTGATCAAATCCGGGACTCCGAACTACCTTCGGTACATCAAAACACATAAACTCATAATATCGAACGTTAAGCGTGTGGACCCTACGGGTTTGAGAACTATGTAGACATGACCGAGACATGTCTCCGATCAATAACCAATAGCGGAACTTGGATGCTCATATTGGATCCTACATATTCTACGAAGATCTTTATCGGTCAAACCGCATAACGGTATACGTTGTTCCCTTTGTCATTGGTATGTTACTTGCCCGAGATTCGATCATTGGTATCTCAATACCTAGTTCAATCTCATTACCGGCAAGTCTCTTTACTCGTTCCATAATGCTACATCCCGTAACTAACTCATTAGCTAAATTTCTTGCAAGGCTTATTGTGATGTACATTACCGAGAGGGCCCAGAGATACCTCTCCGACAATCAGAGTGACAAATCCTAATCTTGATCCATGCCAACTCAACAAACACCATCGGAGACACCTGTAGAGCACCTTTATAATCACCCAGTTACGTTATGACGTTTGGTAGCACACAAAGTGTTCCTCCGGTATTCGAGAGTTGCATGATCTCATAGTCATAGGAACATGTATAGTTATGGAGAAAGAAATAGCAACAAACTAAACGATCATCGTACTAAGCTAACGATTGGGTCAAGTCAATCACATCATTCTCTAATGATGTGATCCCGTTAATCAAATGACAAGTCATGTATATGGTCAGGAAACATAACCATCATTGATTCAACGAGCTAGTCAAGTACATGCAAACCAGTGACACTCTGTTTGTCTATGTATTCACACATGTACTAAGTTTCCGGTTAATACAATTCTAGCATGAATAATAAACATTTATCATGATATAAGGAAATATAAATAACAACTTTATTATTGCCTCTAGGGCATATTTCCTTCACTCCCGCCTTCGGGTCACGGCGGCGGAGCGAGCGATGGCCCTGGCTTTCAACGGTCGTGTGGCGGCCACGGTGGTAGACTATGGGGTGGCGGCAACGGCGGCCAGCAACAGCTGCCGACGGGCATCTGCGACAAAGTGTGTGGTGGGTGTTCCCTGCACACCCAACTAGGACGCCACACGCACTACACTACACCGAGGAGTGTGCCGCCGCCGCGGTGTAGCCTCCCAGGTAGAGTTGTCCTCTGATGACAGCGGAGTGTCCGAGCGACAACGAAGGGTCAGTGCCATTGGTGATTGTGGGGGAAGCAGATGAGATAAGCTACAGGGAGGGAGGGGAAAATGCCACACATGACTCGCCAGCCGTGAGGATTTATATAGCAGGCCGGTAAGCATTGGAATTTTGGGGGTTTCATCGAGTCGGGCAGGAAGCTTGCGCGAGAACGGGCTCACCACTGTTTGGCCAAAATAACGTCCCCACGCGCTGCTTGAGCTTGATCTCTAAGATGTATGCGGCAACGGGGTGACAAGACGTGCGAGAGAAGGACGAAAGGACACGTACACATATGGTAAATAAAAAAATGTTTCCGATTTAATTACCTACTACCCCTGTCATGGTTTATAAGTAGGATTGAACTAACAAAATACCAATGCATGTCGCCAACACTACTAGGGAAATGCTTATAGGTAGGATATTAGTAGTAGCGCTGGAAAATAGCAAGCGGTGCTGCTAATTAGCAGTAGCGCTGTTCTGGGGCAGCGCTACAAGTAAGGCTTTAGCAGTAGCGGTGGAAAAGCAAAAAGTGCTACTACTAAGTGGGTCCCAATGAGCCCACTGACGCTAGCTGTAGTATCAGCGATGTCCAGAATACAGTGCTACTACTAAGATTTTAGCAGTAGCTGTCAGGACCCCGACTCGGTGTCACATCGATCTAGCTTGTAACACCTCATATCACTTTGCGGCCTCACGCACGGTATCCCCACGGGTGTCGCCTTACCTTTTCCCGGGACCGTTTGCGTCTTTTGGCTCACGTATATGATAGTGTCGCTAGCATCCATATGATAAGGAGCCCTGGCTGACATGACTAGTTGTAAACCCAAAGTGGCACAGACTTACAGGAATAGGCATCCATGACCCAGCTTCGAACGTGTCGGTCATCAGCAAGTGGGTCCGGGCTGTAGCACTGGGCTAGCAGGACTCCGGTAAAACCGGGCTGTAGCGGGCTAACAGGACTTCGGTACTCAATGCGTGACATTTCCCCGAAGGGACAGACACAGGAACGAAGAAGGACACATGCCGGCCAGCCTAAGTGTTCCAGAGCAGTAGCAAGCTACCATGGCTCAGCGGTAACACTAGGAGACATTTCCCGGTAAGAGAGGCTACTAAAGATAAACAACTAGATAGTCAGATCCCACACATACCAAGCATTTCAATATCATACACACAATATGATCGGTATGTGCAAATACAACATGGCATCACAACATGACTCTACGACACAAGCACTTTATTTAAGGCTCAGAGAGCCATACATAACATACACATAGGTACGGGTCACACGACCCAGCATTCAAGTCATACAGTCATACAAACCAGCAGCGGAAGTAGCTTGTCTGGGTACAGACAACTAGTAAAATAAAAGAGGCTTGGAAAGCCTAGCTATACTACGTGGTCCTTCACAAGCTCAGGATCACCACCTGGGCCTTAGCCTACTCATTGATGTCAACGTCTACGAAGAACCCATCAGAAGGGGTTGCAGCGTCTTCTGTAAAAATGTAAATTATAGCAACATGAGTACAAAGGTACACAGCAAGACTTACATCATATCCTACATACATGCACATTATCAAGAAGGGTTGGTGGAGTTGTTGCAGCAAGCCAGCTTTGACTCTTGGCTAGGCTATCCTACGAGACTCCAACTTGAAATGGTTTTGCGTACACGAGTCCACTACTCACCACTTCAATACACTACCGAGGATCCACCTCCGTCTTCCTACGGAAGAGCCATCCTCGGCACTCACACTTATCTTGAGGCTTTTAGTAGTTCCCATTTACTTGTCTATGAACTGTATAGGCAACCAAGTAGTCCTTTACCGCGGACGCGGCTATTTGAATAGATCATGATAACCCTGCAGGGGTGTACTTCTTCATACACGCTCTCACCACTTACCGTCATTTACACGACATGTACTCGGCAACCTTCAAGCGGAAGCCCAACGTGGGTGTCGGCCACGACCTACCTAATCACCTAAGTCTCCAATCCAGGTTTATCGCCTATGCAGGTTCCATCCGCAGGGAGTCCGGCCGAGGTTTCCCATACGGCCCCGAACGATGTGTACAGGGGTCCGTGACACCTAACGGGTGCCCGGTATCCCCGGCCACGTACCTACCGCATCACAGCCCACCCCTACGGTCAGCGCTGTCCACGGCCTCCAGTAGGCTACAAACACCAGAAACTACTTGCAACTCCTGGACGGAGAACTAGGGTGAATAAGAAGCCGAGAGGGTCCATTGGTTTCGGGCCCAATGCATGGTAGTAGCTGATTCTTAAATCACACATACAGATCTCAGTGCTTAAGGTCGGCTTCAATGAAACAACCCACCATGTACTCCTACATGGCCTCTCATCGATACCTTTACCAAATCGTGTTCACCACACCACTCTCATTACCGTCATAATCATTTCACTCTAGCCCATCACCCAGATGAACCAGACCTGACACGACTCTAAGCATAGCAGGCATAGCAAGGTAGGAACAACACATACATATGGCTCAATCAACTCCTACACATGCTAGTGGGTTTCATCTAGTTACTGTGGCAATGACAGGTCATGCAGAGGAAGTGGGTTCAACTACCGTAGCACACAGCAGTTTGAAACGCGTTGTCTTAATGCAGTAAAAGAGAGCAGGAGCGAGAACATGGGATTGTATCGATATGATCAAATGGTTGGTTGCTTGCCTGATGATTCGATGCACTGATACGGTTCTTCGTTAGGGAAATCACGGTACTCCTCGGAGGCAGAACCTACCGCAAAGAACACTGATACACAACCATCACCAAACAATGTGCGACAGTATGATGCATGCATGAAACATGGCAATATGAGTGTGTTGGGCTAATGCAACTAAGACCAGAAGGGTTTGAACCAATTTGAACCAAAGATTCAAATTTCAAACTCAAACATGGCCCTTTAAGGTGTTTTTCCTTGTTCTGCATTAAACATCAGGTTAACTTGTTTAATCATGCATGAAAATAGTACAGATGGATAGATTGGACTTTTCTGATCATTTTTCATATATAATTTGTCTGATTTGGAGTTACAGAATAAAAGTTATGATTTTTTGAAGTTTAAACTATATTCTGGAATTTCCTATATTAGATTAAATCCAGAAAATCAATTACTGTGTCAGCCTGACGTCAGTGTGACATCAAGCAGGTCAACGGGACACGTTCGGGTCAAACCTGATAGTGGGTCCCGCGTGTCAGTGTGATTAATTAAACAAAAATTAATTTAAACTAATCCTAATTAGTTAACAGGGCTGGGCCCCACCTGTCATCGACTCAGGAGAGTCAACCAGGGCCCACCCGTGGTCAAACCCGGGTCGGCTGCACTGGCGTTTAGCCGCCGGCGAGCCCGACGCGGCGGCGGAAGTGATTTTTGCCGTTCCCGCAACCAAACGAGCCGCGGAGGCCACCGGAGAGGAGCTGAGGTCGAGCTGCAGCTCTTGGTGGAGTCCGTTGGGGTCGGGGTGGCCGGAGTTGGCGCCGGCGATGACTTTGGCGGCCACCGGAGTTTGGCCGAAGTCGAACTTGTCGCTAGGAGGGTCGGTGAGGTGCGGGGAGTAGCTAGTTAGGTGCTACGTGACGCGGTGAGCATGATGGACACCGTGGAGTGGTCGGATGGTGATCGGGAGCACGTCGGCGACTAGCTCCACGGTGGTGGGTGCGGTTGAGCTCCGGGAGGTCGCTACATGGCTCGGGAGCAAGAAAAGAAGGGAGGGGAAGATGGCTAAGCTCACGGGGAGTTCGACGAAGCCCTTGGTGCGGCCGGGGACGGACCGGAGTGACGACGGCATTGAAGGGGATCTCCGGCGATGGCGGTTCGGGCGAGGTCGTTGCGGTGGACTCGGGCGTTGCGAGCGCTCGGGGCTCGGCTTGCTCGATCAAGTGGACAGCGGCGGAGCTCCTGGACATGACGAGAGGACGCACGGACGGCGGGGAGCGCGGCTACGACGTAGGCACGGCGGCGGTAGCGTCGGCCATGGCTGGGGGGCGCG
>NC_041386.1:198803370-198836837 GCF_002162155.2 Triticum dicoccoides
GGGGTGTCTGGGGGGTTCGGGGAGGAGAGGGGGAGCGATCCACGACGTCACCGGGCGAGAGGAGCGGCGAGGCGGCGAGCAGGTGCGTGGCGCGCGCTGCGGTCGCCGTCGGGCACCTGCCTGCCTGCCTGGCCGGCAAGCAGCTCGCTGGAGCGGCGCTGGGCTGGGCCGGCAGGTGGGCCGGGTGCTCGCGCCAGGTAAGTTTTTCTATTTTTCTCTGTTTTCTGTTTTTTTAATACTTTTGCAACTTTGTTGAATTAATAAAAATACTTAGGCAACTCCTAAAATCACCAAACTACTCCTGGTCCATAGTTGGATTATTTCCAACATGAAACATTTTAGTTTGGAGATATTTGAGCATTTAAATATTTTATATAATTTTAAATGCCCAAATTCAAATATTTATGATTTAATTCACAAACCCTAAGATGGCCTAGGAAAATGTGCATCACTTTTGGCAGAGGTTCTGAACCAAGACAAAAATGATGGGCATTTTAGAAGGGCATTTCAGGTTCATTGAAAAAGTTTTTAGTAAACCCTAATTGGTTTCAGAGGGGACTGGGGGTTCTGTCATCCCCATTTTAGGTTTCTGATGAAAGAATAAACATGATGCAACACTCTAATGCATGACTAGCTAGGGTGTGACAACTCACCCCCACTCAAAAGAATCTCGTCCCGAGATTTGGGTTCCTCCGGAAAAAGGGCGGGATACTCGAGTCGAAGACGATCCTCCCTTTCCCAAGTTGCTTCATCCTCAGAATGGTGCGACCATTGAACTTTGAGAAACTTGATATTATGAAGTCGAGTGGTACGCTCGGCCTGGTCGAGGATACGAATGGGGTACTCTCGATATGTAAGATTATCTTGGAGATCAAGCATTTCGTGGTCAACTCCACGGATAGGATCCGAGAAGCAACGCCTGAGTTGACAAACGTGGAAGACATCGTGGACTCTGGAGAGATGCGGAGGTAGTTCCAACTGGTAGGCAACTTCTCCTCGTTTAGCGAGAATGCGAAAAGGTCCAATGTAGCGAGGAGCCAATTTGCCTTTGATACCGAAACGATGGGTTCCCTTCAGAGGGGTAACCCGAAGGTAAGCCTTCTCGTCAACCTCGAAAGTCATAGCCTTATGTTTTCGGTCATATTGACTCTTCTGACGAGATTGGGCTGTTTTCAACTTTTCACGAACGATGCGAACTTGCTCTTCTGCTTCCTGAATCATATCCGGGCCAAAGAATTGTCTTTCCCCGGTTTCTGACCAGTTAAGGGGTGTTCGACACCGTCGTCCATAGAGAACTTCAAAAGGGGCTTTACCCAAGCTAGATTGATAGCTGTTGTTGTAAGCAAATTCGGCAAATGGAAGGCATTTCTCCCACTCCATTCTGAATGAGATAACAGAGGCTCGAAGCATGTCTTCTAGAATCTGGTTGACGCGTTCCACTTGACCACTCGACTGAGGGTGGAAAGCGGTGCTAAAAGAAAGGCGAGTTCCCATAGCATTTTGGAAACTTTCCCAAAATTGAGAGGTGAAAAGACTTCCTCGATCCGAGTTAATTTCCAAAGGAACACCATGGAGAGACACGATTCGGGAGATGTATAAGTCTGCCAACTGACTAGCGGTTATACTCTCACGAACAGGGAAGAAATGGGCTACCTTGGAAAGACGATCGACCACGACGAAGATAGCATTATTCCCTTTCTTGGTCCTGGGTAAACCGGTAATGAAATCCATACCAATTTTATCCCATTTCCATTCAGGAATGGCTAGGGGTTGAAGGGTGCCAGCGGGCCGTTGATGCTCTGCTTTTACACGACGGCAGACGTCGCAATTAGCAATATACTGAGCAATTTCTCTCTTCATCCTAGTCCACCAGAACCTCTGGCGTAGGTCCTGATACATCTTAGTACTACCGGGATGAATGGTGAGAGGAGATTCATGAGCTTCCTTAAGGATCAATCGTCTCAGGTTTCGCACCTTGGGAACCACTAGTCGATTCCCGAAGTATACGACCCCTTGATCATCAATGGAGAAACAATTTGCAACTCCTTTCTTGATGTTTCTCTTGATGCGGGAAATTCCCGGATCTACCTTCTGTGTTTTGATGATCTGATCCGTAAGGGTAGGTTTTGCCACCAAGGTGGAAAGAAAACCTTGAGGAACAATGTGAAGGTTAAGCTTCCGAAATTCCTCATGGAGAAGCGGTTGACTTTGTTGTAACATCAGGTTGTTACAATAAGATTTACGACTTAGCGCATCAGCCATGACGTTGGCTTTCCCTGGGGTGTAAGTTATTCCTAAGTCGAAATCTGTGATCAACTCAACCCAACGTCTTTGCCTGAGATTGAAATCCGGTTGGGTGAAGATGTACTTCAGACTTTGGTGATCAGTGAATATTTCGCAACGATTACCAAGAAGGTAATGTCGCCAGGTTTTAAGTGCATAGACTACGGCTGCAAGCTCTAAATCATGAGTAGGATAATTCTCCTCATGTGGGTGCAATTGTCGTGAAGCGTAAGCAATTACGTGTCGATCTTGCATGAGAATGCAACCTAGTCCTTGTCGCGAGGCGTCGCAGTAGATAACAAAGTCCTTAGAGAAATCTGGCGGTACCAATACGGGAGCAGATGTCAGACGTCTTTTCAATTCCTGAAAGCTGTGCTCACATTGTGGAGTCCATTCGAACATTTTATCTTTCTTGAGGAGTTCGATTAGAGGTTTAGCAACTTTGGAGAAATTTTCGACAAAGCGACGGCAATAGCTCGCTAAGCCCAGAAAACTCCGAACTTGCTTGACCGATTCAGGTGGAGTCCAATTAAGGACGGCTTGAACTCGCTCGGGGTTAACAGCAATACCTTTACCAGATATTACATGACCCAGATAGTTCACTTCTGACAACCAAAATTCACATTTAGAAAACTTGGCATAAAGGCGATGCTCTCGAAGTTTATTCAACACTAGCCTTAGATGTTCGGCATGTTCTTCCTCGTTCTTGGAGTAGATGAGTATATCATCGAGGTAAACAACGACGAATTTATCCAAATACTCCATGAAGATTGAATTCATCAATCGAGAAAAAGTGGCTGGAGCGTTGGTTAAACCGAAGGACATGACGGTGTACTCGTATTGGCCATAACAAGTAACAAAGGCCGTTTTAGGAATGTCCCCGTTCCTGATTTTGATTTGATGGTAGCCCAACCTCAAATCCATTTTGGAGAAGACTGAGGATCCAGCAAGCTGATCATACAGGTCGTTGATCCTGGGGAGCGGATATTTGTTCTTGATTGTGACCAAATTGACAGGTCGATAATCTACAACCATCCGGTCCGTACCATCCTTCTTCTTGACGAAGAGGACGGGGCAAGCCCACGGAGATGAACTAGGTCAGATGAAACCCTTTTTCAAGGACTCATCGAGTTGTTTCTTAAGCTCGGCTAGTTCTAGTGGTGCCATCTTATAGGGTCTTCTAGCAATCGGGACGGTTCCTGGAATAAGGTCTATTACGAACTCAACATCCCTGTCAGGTGGAACACCTGGCAATTCCTCTGGGAAGACATCCGGGAAGTCACGGACTACCGAAACGTCCTCAAGGTCTGGCAAAGGGCTGGCGTTAAGAGAATATAACTGTCGCTTGGCTATTCGGGTCAAGACATTGACTATCTTCCCCGAAGGATGAGTGAGTTGAACAGTCCTAGAGAAGCAATCAATTTTGGCATGATGAGCTGACATCCAGTCCATACCCAGAATGATATTAATATCTGAAAATTTGAGAGCTATCAAAGATGCAAGGAAAACAAGTCTGTCGACTTGGATTTTATTTCCATAACTTACCCTGGAGGTTTGCCATCTAGAACCGGGAGTAGAAATTTCCATAGTGGATGGCATGTCACAGAATGCGGTGTTATGCAAACGAGCATAGTTCTCGGATATAAATGAATGAGAGGCTCCTGTATCGAAAAGAACAGATGCCGGGTGGCAATTAACAAGGAGCGTACCGAGAACGACGTTGGGATCCTCTTGAGCTTCTTCGGCAGAGATACAGTTGACATGGCCACGTGTAGCGGTGGCCGGCTTGGCGTGGAACACTTTCCCTGTCGGCTTGCCACGGCCAACAGCTTTAGCAGGTTGGTTGGGGTTGGTCTGGGGACACTCACGCATATAGTGGCCAGATTCCCCACACTTGAAACAAGTCACGGAACTGGTACGTGGAGGAGCACTGTTGGTTGGACCACCATAGGACTTGGCTGGTGCAGACTGTTGAACGGGGCGAGGCGCCTGGAAGGATGGCCTCGGTGTGAACCTGGGTGGCAGGGCAGTGTTGGGCACCCACACGCAGCGCTTTTGAGGACCAGCACCGGATGAGGAACCCATGTCACGGCCATGCTTGCGTGTTGCATCATAATCGGTCTGACCAGTTTCAGCACTGATGGCCTTGTTAACAAGATTCTGAAAAGATGTGCACTCATGCAGATGGAGGTCGCGGCGAAGCTCAGGACTAAGCCCCTTACGGAACCTTGCTTGCTTCTTGGCATCGGTAAAAACTTCCTCAGTGGCATATCGTGCGAGGTTACCGAACTCCCTGCTGTAAGCATCCACAGAGAGTCGGCCCTGAGTGAAACTGCAAAATTCCTCACGTTTACGGTCCATGAGACCCTCCGGAATGTGATGTTCACGGAAAGCCTCGCTGAATTCAGCCCAAGTAGTAACATGGCCCGCTGGGCGCATAGCTCCATAATTTTCCCACCATAGACTGGCGGGGCCTTCAAGATGATATGCAGCAAAGGTGACCTTGTCAGCCTCAGCTACTAGCGCAGAGCGCAGTTTGTGAGAAATACTGTGAAGCCAGTCATCAGCGTCGAGAGGCTCGACGGAGTGGTGGAACGTGGGTGGATGTAACTTGATGAAATCACTGAGTGACACCACGTTAGTCCTCTAATGGTGTGCTGTGTTCTGTTCAATACGCTCCAACAAACGGTTGGTCTCCCGCTTGTTTCTTTCGGCTTCCATCATAACCTCGGCTAGGCAAGGAGGATGAGGCAGATTTGCATTCCTGACTTCACTGCCTTCGGCCAGCTCTTGAGGAGCAGGGTTATTGCACGTGTTGACCATCCTAGGTAAACAAGACAATGATTTAGTCAGAATGATAAGATTCTGACATATAATACAGAATGTAAGGAATAACTCGGAATGCAAGATGATCATCCGTATGACATGGTAGATACAGAAACTGCTTCTTTATTCCATCGTCATACACACCATACAAGGTTTAGTACAAGACCAAACAAGGTACTATTACGGTGAAAGGAAGATTACATCACATCGGAGGAATCCCAAGCTCATATACATTATTTTTCTACACCTCCGGAAGTGGTACAAACTAGGTCATATCCCACGAGTCACGCAGGACGATAGACGACATAGCTAGTACGAACTAGTGATACTACCTCTAACTCAGACCGATCCGTAGTAGTCCTCGTAGAAGTTACCTCCATAGCCTGGAAGCTCAACATGATCATCCGGGAACAGACGATCCCGCGGAGCTTGAGGACCATAGGGGCTAGGATGAGGTCTTGGACCAACAGACGGTGGCCTGCGGGGACCACGAGGTGGGGTGATGCCTCCTACATCACGCCAACCCATCACGTCTGGCAGAGCAGATCTCACAGGATAGAGATCGCGCATATCCGAATATCCAGCTTGCACCGCCGGTGCAAACCGAGTCAACGTGGCCCAATGGTCAGCACGGGTATTGAAGAGCTCTAGCCTCAAGGCCCGATTTTCACGGTCCTTATCCTCGAGCATCTCAGCAGTGGTGCGAGTCCATGAATCCTCCTGAGTGGGGTCAGCATAGATAGCCTGGAGATACCCTTGTGCTCCCGGAAGTGATCCTGGCATATACCGGAAATCAGAGTCCCGAAATAGGCCAGACCTGACTCGCATGATGGTCATCATAGAGTAGGCGGCGTCCTGCACAGCCATCTCGATAGTAACCCCGAGTCCAAAGGAGCAGTGAAGGGGCTCGGTGGATCCAGGATAAGATGGAAATATCCTGACAGTGCAGAGATACTGGCTTTGATTAAAGTCTCGGAATTGCTCTTCGACCGTGTACTCAGGATACCAACGGTATCTAGCCTCAGTCATTACCCTGACCAACATGGCGGTATGGCCGGGTACATCTAGGCATCGAGTCAGGCGAACCACTTGATTGAGGTCGCGAGTGGCCATCTGAAAGCACAACCATAATGCAAAGGCATTAGAATTTCTAGCAAAATTTCGGCAGCATAACAGCTGTAAATGCTCAAGAAGGATTTTGAGACATTTGATAAAGGATTTCATACACACTCAACATCATCATATCAAAGTTCTGAGTCCATCCTAACAACATAATGTGGTAGTAGAACTGAACTAGGCTTGTATCCATCAAACCTATAAGGTACTACTGATTAGTAACACGTGATCCTGATAGAGAGAATAGATCCTAATTCCTTAACCCCCGGTGGAAGAATAGACTGACTCAGATCAGAATGTCATAAGATAAAGGAGTAAAAAGAGCCTTACGTTCCAACCCACAAACAATTCCCCTACATATAACTAAAGAATTTCTAGACTCAACATCGACCAGTTTGGCTTGGAGAACCTACAGGCAGCCCGGCTCTGATGCCAACGCTGTCAGGACCCCGACTCGGTGTCACATCGATCTAGCTTGTAACACCTCATATCACTTTGCGGCCTCACGCACGGTATCCCCACGGGTGTCGCCTTACCTTTTCCCGGGACCGTTTGCGTCTTTTGGCTCACGTATATGATAGTGTCGCTAGCATCCATATGATAAGGAGCCTGGGCTGACATGACTAGTTGTAAACCCAAAGTGGCACAGACTTACAGGAACAGGCATCCATGACCCAGCTTCGAACGTGTCTGTCATCAGCAAGTGGGTCCGGGCTGTAGCACTGGGCTAGCAGGACTCCGGTAAAACCGGGCTGTAGCGGGCTAACAGGACTCCGGTACTCAATGCGTGACATTTCCCCGAAGGGACAGACACAGGAACGAAGAAGGACACATGCCGGCCAGCCTAAGTGTTCCAGAGCAGTAGCAAGCTACCATGGCTCAGCGGTAACACTAGGAGACATTTCTCGGTAAGAGAGGCTACTAAAGATAAACAACTAGATAGTCAGATCCCACACATACCAAGCATTTCAATATCATACACACAATATGCTCGATATGTGCAAATACAACATGGCATCACAACATGACTCTACGACACAAGCACTTTATTTAAGGCTCAGAGAGCCATACATAACATACACATAGGTACGGGTCACACAACCCAGCATTCAAGTCATACAGTCATACAAACCAGCAGCTGAAGTAGCTTGTCTGGGTACAGACAACTAGTAAAATAAAAGAGGCTTGGAAAGCCTAGCTATACTACGTGGTCCTTCACAAGCTCAGGATCACCACCTGCGCCTTAGCCTACTCATTGATGTCAACGTCTACGAAGAACCCATCAGAAGGGGTTGCAGCGTCTTCTGTAAAAATGTAAATTATAGCAACATGAGTACAAAGGTACTCAGCAAGACTTACATCAGATCCTACATACATGCACATTATCAAGAAGGGTTGGTGGAGTTGTTGCAGCAAGCCAGCTTTGACTCTTGGCTAGGCTATCCTACGAGACTCCAACTTGAAATGGTTTTGCGTACACGAGTCCACTACTCACCACTTCAATACACTACCGAGGATCCACCTCCGTCTTCCTACGGAAGAGCCATCCTCGGCACTCACACTTATCTTGAGGCTTTTAGTAGTTCCCATTTACTTGTCTATGAACTGTATAGGCAACCAAGTAGTCCTTTACCGCGGACGCGGCTATTCGAATAGATCATGATAACCCTGCAGGGGTGTACTTCTTCATACATGCTCTCACCACTTACCGTCGTTTACACGACATGTACTCGGCAACCTTCAAGCGGAAGCCCAACGTGGGTGTCGGCCACGACCTACCTAATCACCTAAGTCTCCAATCCAGGTTTATCACCTATCCAGGTTCCATCCGCAGGGAGTCCGGCCGAGGTTTCCCATACGGCCCCGAACGATGTGTACAGGGGTCCGTGACACCTAACGGGTGCCCGATATCCCCGGCCACGTACCTACCGCATCACAGCCCACCCCTACGGTCAGCGCTGTCCACGGCCTCCAGTAGGCTACAAACACCAGAAACTACTTGCAACTCCTGGACGGAGAACTAGGGTGAATAAGAAGCCGAGAGGGTCCATTGGTTTCGGGCCCAATGCATGGTAGTAGCTGATTCTTAAATCGCACATACAGATCTCAGTGCTTAAGGTCGGCTTCAATGAAACAACCCACCATGTACTCCTACATGGCCTCTCATCGATACCTTTACCAAATCGTGTTCACCACACCACTCTCATTACCGTCATAATCATTTCACTCTAGCCCATCACCCAGATGAACCAGACCTGACACGACTCTAAGCATAGCAGGCATAGCAAGGTAGGAACAACACATACATATGGCTCAATCAACTCCTACACATGCTAGTGGGTTTCATCTAGTTACTGTGGCAATGACAGGTCATGTAGAGGAAGTGGGTTCAACTACCGTAGCACACAACAGTTTGAAACGCGTTGTCTTAATGCGGTAAAAGAGAGCAGGAGCGAGAACATGGGATTGTATCGATATGATCAAATGATTGGTTGCTTGCCTGATGATTCGATGCACTGATACGGTTCTTCGTTAGGGAAATCACGGTACTCCTCGGAGGCAGAACCTGCCGCAAAGAACACCGATACACAACCATCACCAAACAATGTGCGACAGTATGATGCATGCATGAAACATGGCAATATGAGTGTGTTGGGCTAATGCAACTAAGACCAGAAGGGTTTGAACCAATTTGAACCAAAGATTCAAATTTCAAACTCAAACATGGCCCTTTAAGGTGTTTTTCCTTGTTCTGCATTAAACATCAGGTTAACTTGTTTAATCATGCATGAAAATAGTACAGATGGATAGATTGGACTTTTCTGATCATTTTTCATATATAATTTGTCTGATTTGGAGTTACAGAATAAAAGTTATGAATTTTTGAAGTTTAAACTATATTCTGGAATTTCCTATATTAGATTAAATCTAGAAAATCAATTACTGCGTCAGCCTGACGTCAGTGTGACATCAGCAGGTCAACGGGATACGTCCAGGTCAAACCTGACAGTGGGTCCCGCGTGTCAGTGTGATTAATTAAACTAAAACTAATTTAAACTAATCCTAATTAGTTAACAGGGCTGGGCCCCACCGGTCGTCGACTCAGGAGAGTCAACCAGGGCCCACCCGTGGTCAAACCCGGGTCGGCTGCACTGGCGTTTAGCCGCCGGCGAGCCCGACGCGGCGGCGGAAGTGATTTTTGCCGTTCCCGCAACCAAACGAGCCGCGGAGGCCACCGGAGAGGAGCTGAGGTCGAGCCGCAGCTCTTGGTGGAGTCCGTTGGGGTCGGGGTGGCCGGAGTTGGCGCCGGCGACGACTTTGGCGGCCACCGGAGTTCGGCCGAAGTCGAACTTGTCGCTAGGGGGTCGGTGAGGTGCGGGGAGTAGCTAGTTAGGTGCTACGTGACGCGGTGAGCATGATGGACACCGTGGAGTGGTCGGAGGGTGACCGGGAGCACGTCGGCGACGAGCTCCACGGTGGTGGGTGCGGTTGAGCTCTGCGAGGTCGCTACACGGCTCGGGAGCAAGAAAAGAAGGGAGGGGAAGATGGCTAAGCTCACGGGGAGTTCGACGAAGCCCTTGGTGCGGCCGGGGACGGACCGGAGTGACGACGGCGTTGAAGGGGATCTCCGGCGACGGCGGTTCGGGCGAGGTCGTTGCGGTGGACTCGGGCGATGCGAGCGCTCGGGGCTCGGCTTGCTCGATGAAGTGGACAGCGGCGGAGCTCCTGGACACGACGAGAGGACGCACGGACAGCGGGGAGCGCGGCTACGACGTAGGCACGGCGGTGGTAGCGTCGGCCATGGCTGGGGGGCGCGAGGGGGAGGAGCTGGAGAGGAGAGGGGGTATCTGGGGGATTCGGGGAGGAGAGGGGGAGCGATCCATGACATCACCGGGCGAGGGGAGCGGCGAGGCGGCGAGCAGGTGCGTGGCGCGCGCTGCGGTCGCCGTCGGGCACCTGCCTGCCTGCCTGGCCGGCAAGCAGCTCGCTGGAGCGGCGCTGGGCTGGGCCGGCAGGTGGGCCGGGTGCTCGCGCTAGGTAAGTTTTTCTATTTTTCTCTGTTTTCTGTTTTTTTAATACTTCTGCAACTTTGTTGAATTAATAAAAATACTTAGGCAACTCCTAAAATCACCAAATTACTCCTGGTCCATAGTTGGATTATTTCCAACATGAAACATTTTAGTTTGGAGATATTTGAGCATTTAAATATTTTATATAATTTTAAATGCCCAAATTCAAATATTTATGATTTAATTCACAAACCCTAAGATGGCCTAGGAAAATGTGCATCACTTTTGGCAGAGGTTCTGAACCAAGACAAAAATGATGGGCATTTTAGAAGGGCATTTCAGGTTCATTGAAAAAGTTTTTAGTAAACCCTAATTGGTTTCAGAGGGGACTGGGGGTTCTGTCATCCCCATTTCAGGTTTCTGATGAAAGAATAAACATGATGCAACACTCTAATGCATGACTAGCTAGGGTGTGACAGTAGCACTTTACTTCAAAGCACAACTACTGCTAATGGGCCCCACTTAGTAGTAGTGTTTTTCCTGATAAGCGCTACTACTAAGTACCATAGCAGCGGCGCTTTCTAGAAAACAACGATACTGCTAGGCGTGGCTAGTGCCACCTTTCCACTCCCTCTCCCCTCCTCCCCCCTTTGCCCTCTCTCCCCCTCCTTTCCCCTCTCCCCTCTCTAAGTTAGTTCTCCACCATTGTTTCCCTTCTTATCTCTTCCTCCTACCTCTCTTCTCTCCCCATTAATGCCCCCTCCACCATAATTCTCCTCCATACATGGCCTTCTCATCTCTATCTAGCTACCTCATTTATTTGGCTCTCCCTCCATTCCATACATATAGATCTAGCTGGCCCATCTCTCTCCCTCTCCATTAGTTAGCTAGACTCATCTCTCCTCCCCAACAACTAGATCTACCTAGCTATTTAGCCATCCACACTTTTGATTGTCCCTATAGGCAGCGAAAGGCCTCATCTAGCCGTGCTCGATCTCTCTCGGGAGATAGGTGAGCAAAAAGTTGTGTACTTCAAGAATGGGAATATGTGTGTTTGAGATATCAAGAGATTTGTGTGAGTGACATGCCCCCGAGTTGCTTATGTTTTCCTGAAATATCGATTTATTTCCGTTTCAGAGAATTTCAAGCAAACTCGATATGTCCTATTTTAGGAAAGGTCATGCCAAATTTTTATATGACTTTGATGCCTGCATGCATTTTGTTTATAACCCTTTTGCTTGTTATACCATGCAGTCGGTCATGAAAGGTGAGTGGATGGAAGGCGGAGCAATACTTGCAATTCGCGGTGATGGACATGTATGCAAATAATCGGACTAGGATAAGATGTCTGTGTACAAGATGCAAAGAAGGAGTCCTTTTGGACCCTTTTGATCATGGCAGTTTGAAGGCGCGCCTGCTGATGAATGGTTTCATGGATAGCTATACTCGGTGGATAAGTGAAGATGATGATGAGGATGTCCACATGGTAGGGAATAATGACATGGGGCTAGACGAAGAGATGATCGATTGACATGAAGACGATTTCGCCGGACATGGCGGCGGGGAAGAGTCCGGACATGGTGGTGGTGGAGAAGATTCCGGACACGGCGAAGAAGAGTCCACACATGGCAGAGAAGAGGCGGCGGTCATGCCGCAGTCTTCGAAGCTACTAAGTGCAGTCGTGCAAGACCCTCATGTTCAAGACCTCCTTCGCTAGAGTACGACAAGCGAGAGAGTTGCTTCAATTGTATGATGGTTGCAATCCTAAGGTGACCCGCATGAGTTTCACGCTCGAACTTCTAAAGACGAAGGCCAAAAACAAATGGACAGACAAAAGCCTCGATGAGCATTTGAAGTATCTACATAATAAAGTACTTCCCGCGGGGAACCTGTGTCTTACTAGTGTCAAGGAGGCCAAGAAAATCGTTTGCCCTTTTGATTTGCCTCACATTAGATACCACACATGCATAAATGATTGCATCATTATCGGGGGGAGCACTGACACGTCTCCAACATATCTATATTTTTTATTGTTCCATGCTATTATATTATCTATTTTGGATGTTTTATATGCATTAATATGCTATTTTGTATTATTTTTGGGACTAACCTATTAGCCTAGAGCCCAGTGCCAGTTTCTGTTTTTCCTTGTTTTTGAGCATCACAGAAAATGAATACTAAACGGAGTCCAAACAGAATAAAACTTCACGATGATTTTTCTTGGACCAGAAGACACGCAGGGGACTTGGAGTCAAAGTCAGAAGAGCCACGAGGTGGCGGCAATGGTGGAAGGCGTGCCCTAGGGGGTGCGCCCCCACCTTGTGAGCCCCTCGATGACCCCCTAACCGAGCTCTTCCTCCTATATATTCACATATATTCCAGAACCACCAGAAGCATCCACAAAAATACTTTTCCACCGCCGCAACCTTCTATTCCCGTGAGATCCCATCTTGGGGCCTTTTCTGGCATCCTGTCGGAGGGCCATTCGATCACGGAGGGCATCTACATCAACTCTATTGCCCTTCCAATGAAGCGTGGGTAGTTTACCATAGACCTACAGGTCCATAGCTAGTAGCTAGATGGCTTCTTCTATCTCTTTGATTCTCAATACCATGTTCTCCTGGATGTTCTTGGAGGTCTATCCGATGTAATCTTCTTTTGCGGTGTGTCTATCGAGATCCGATGAATTGTGCATTTATGATCAGCTTATCTATGAATATTATTTGAATCTTCTCTTAATTCTTATATGCATATTTTGATATCTCTATATTTCGCTTCGAACTATTGGTTCGGTTTGGCCAACTAGATTGGTTTTTCTTGCAATGGGAGGGGTGCCTAGCTTTGGGTTCAATCTTTCATGATTTCACCCAGTGACAAAGTAGGGCCAGCGAGATATTTATTGAATTGTTGCCATCGAGGGGTTTTCATCATACTGCTTGAGTTTATTCCTCTACATCATGTCATTTTACTTAAGGTGTTACTCCATTCTTTATGAACTTAATCCTCTAGGTGCATGCTGGGTAGCGGTTGATGTGTGGAGTAATAGTAGTAGATGCAGGCAGGAGTCGGTCTAATTGACACAGACGTGATGCCTATATTGCATAATCATTGCCTTGGATATCGTCATAACTTTGTACTTTTCTATCAATTGCTCGATAGTAATTTGTTCACCCACCGTATTATTTGCCTTCATGAGAGAAGCCTTTAGTGAAACATATGGCCCCCGGGTCTATTTTCCATCATATTAGTTTATGATCTACCATTTTGCAATCTTTTATTTTCATATCTATAAACCAAAAAAACCCAAACATATTTTATCTTTTGTTTAGTTCTATTTATCTCTATCAGATCTCACCTTTGCAAGTGACTGTGAAGGGATTGACAACCCCTTTATCGCGTTGGGTGCAAGTGTTTGATTGTTTGTGTAGGTGCATCTATTCGGAACTTGCCTGTTTCTCCTATTGGATTGATACCTTGGTTCTTATCTGAGGGAAATACTTATCTCTATTGTGCTGCATCACCCATTCCTCTTCAAGTGAAAACCAACGCGAGCTCAAGAAGTAGAAAGCACGCGGAAAACCAATAGTCTAGTGTGCAATGATTCTCGATACAAAAAGGCAAGAAAGAAAGCTCCTCAGAAATATGTATGGTACTTTACGATCATTCCCCGTCTGCAGCGGTATTTCATAGATCCTAAGGAAGCAAAGCTCATGCACTGGCACATGAAGAGGAAGAAGCCCGACGATGGAGATGATTTGAACCTGAGACACCTCGCAGATGCTAGCCAGTGGAGAGCATTTAACGCCGTATATGGATTTGCTACAGAAGATCCAAGGGACATTTTGCTCGGTGCGAGTACCGATGGCATGAATCCGTTTGGAAACCAGAACACTAACCAAATCACATGGCCCGTCTTTGTATGGATGTACAACCTCCCCCCATGGAAGTGCATGAAGACAAAGTACATACACATGAGCATGTTGATTCAAGGTCCAAAACAACCAAGAAATAGTATTAACCTGTATATGGGGCTTCTGAAAGAGGAGCTAGACACATTATGGAAAACACCGACATGGAGATGGGACGCCGGCAAAGGAGAGTTTTTCTATATGAGAGTCGCACTGATGAAGACGGTGCACGACTATCTCGGTTACGGGTACACCTCAGGCCAGGTGTGCCACGGATACTGCGGATGCACGAGGTGCATGGATGATACAATGTCTCAGTAGCTTACGTCAACGAAGGATGGTGGGTCTGGAAAAATCGTGTACATGGGGCATCTTTGATGGCTCGAGAAAGATGACCCGTGAAGAAAGTGTGGAGATCTATTCAATGGGTTGGCTAAGCATCGAGGACCTCCACGTAAGAGGAGCGGCTCCGAAATCAATGAGTTGTTGAAAAACTAGGAACAATGCCCCGCGCCGAGAAAGATGAAAAAGGCGTCGGAGCCGCTGCTGAAGGTATGGAAAACGAGGTCTGTTTTCTGGGACTTGGAGTACTGGCCCAATCATGACACACCTCATTGCCTTGATCAAATGCATATAACGAAGAATGTCCTCGAGAGCTTGCTTGACACACTGATGAACATGCCCGAGAAGACCAAGGATGGGCCAAAGGCAAGGAAAGACTTGCAAGATATGAAGATCAGGAAAGATCTCCACATGTTGCCCCGTAAAAAGTCGACGGAGGAGATGGAGACAGAGATGAAGGAGGGGGGAAGGGGCAGAAAAGTCAACATGGAGGAGAATTATTGCCCCCTTCTTGCTTCACCTTAAGTGTGAAGGAGATCAATCAATTCAGCAAATGCCTTACGGGAACCGAAGTAAGTTCCGGTTACTGTGGGAAGATAAGCAGATTTCTAGACACCAAGAAGAATAGGTTCAGCGGGATGAAGTCTCATGACTGTCACGTGATGATGATGCAGATACTCCCGATTGCCATTAGGGGAATAATGGAGAAGCGCATCCGTGACATCCTTACTGGTCTTTGCAACTTCTTTGGTGTTATCTCTCAAAAGTCCATCCATGTGAAGCAGCTTCGAAGGCTACAGGAAGAGATCATTGTCATACTTTGTGAGCTTGAGATGTACTTCGCGCCCGCGTTCTTCATGGGCCATGGCGCTACGACCCGATGGGGCAACGCAGTGGCGGCGGACAGATCGTGCGACAGTGGGAATACCTTGGGGCGGTAGTGGGGACCGTGGGCCACGGCACAACAACCCGAAGGGGCAGCGCAGCGGCGGAGCGCAGGTGGATGCAACGGCGGGGACGACCTCGGGGCGGTGGCGGGGACCGCATATCGCGGCACTACGACCCGAATGGGAGACGTAGCGGCGGCGCGTGAGTCGATGCAGCCGCGAGGAGAACCATGGGACGGCGGTGCTACGGCCCGGCGGGGCGACGCAGCGACAGCCTGTTGCTCAATCGGTGGTGTCACGCACCCGATTTGACCGTACACTAATCATACACGCAAACGTGTACGATCAAGATCAGCGACTCATGGGAAGATATGACAACACAACTCTACAAATTAAATAAGTCATACAAGCATCATATTACAAGCCAGCGGCCTCGAGGGCTCGAATACAAGAGCTAGATCATAGACAAGTCAGTGGAAGCAACAATATCTGAGTACAGACATAAGTTAAACAAGTTTGCCTTAAGAAGGCTAGCACAAACTGGGACATAGATCGAAAGAGGCGCAGGCCTCCTACCCGGGATCCTCCTAAACTACTCCTGGTTGTCGTCGGCGGGCTGCACGTAATATTAGGCACCTCCAGTGTAGTAGGAGTCGTCGTCGACAGTGGCGTCCGGCTCCTGGGCTCCGTCGTCTCGTCGCAGCAACCGAGTATAGAAAGGGGGAAAAGGGGGAGCAAAGCAACCGTGAGTACTCATCCAAAGTACTCGCAAGCAAGGAGCTACACTACATATGTATGCATTGGTATCAAATGGAAAAGGGGGTAACATATGTGGACTGAACTGCAGAATGCCGGAATAAGAGGGGGATAGCTAGTCCTTTCGAAGACTACGCTTCTGTTAACCTCCATCTTGCAGCAGAAGAAGAGAGTAGATGGTAAGTTCACCAGGTAACATCGCATAGCATAATCCTAACCGATGATCCTCCCCTCGTCGCCCTGTGAGAGAGCGATCACCGGTTGTATCTGGCACTTGGAAGGGTGTATTTTATTAACTATCCGGTTCTAGTTGTCATAAGGTCAAGGTACAACTCCAAGTCGTCCTGTTGCCAAAGATCACGGCTATTCGAATAGATTAACTTCCCTCCAGGGGTGCACCACATTTCCCAACACGGTCAATCCCCTTTGTCCGGACACACTTTCCTGGGTCATGCCCGGCCTCAGAAGATCAACACGTCGCAGCCCTACCTAGGCACAACAGAGAGGTCAGCACGCTGGTCTACATCCTATGCACACAGGGGTCTGGACCCATCGCCCATTGCACACATGCACGTTGCGTAGGCGGCCGGAGAGCAGACCTAGCAACCTCCATTACAAAGGAAGTTGCATTACTCGGTCCAACCCGGTGCGCGCCACTCAGTCGCTGACGTCACGAAGGCTTCGGCTGATACCATGACGTCGAGTGCCCATAACTGTTCCCGCGTAGTTGGTTAGTGCGTATAGGCCAGTGGCCAGACTTAGATCAAATACCAAGATCTCGTTAAGTGTGTTATTTAGCAATAATCATGGACGCTGACTAGGGCCAGGCTCACCTCTCTCCTAGGTGGTCTCAACCTGCCCTGTCGCTCCGCCTCAAAGTATCAGTCGGGGGCCGTCAGGAACTCAGGCCCACCACTACTTCGATGGAGCCACCTGCCCCTTCAGCCCCCACATCAGAATCACTTGCGGGTACTCAACGAGCCGACCCGACTTTTGTCAACACCTGTATAGAATGTATATATGTATGTATTTACCCGTGATCAACGCCCGACGTGATCACGGTCCGATGGTATAGCATGGCAGACTGACAAGAATGTAGGGCCACTGATGATAATCTAGCATCCTATACTAAGCATTTAGGATTGCAGGTAAGGTATCAACAGTTGTAGCAACAATGACAGGTTATGCATCAGAGTAGGATTAACGGAAAGCAGTAACATGCTACACTACTCTAATGCAAACAGTAGAGAGAAGAGTAGGCGATATCTGGTGATCAAGGGGGGGGCTTGCCTGGTTGCTCTGGCAAGAGAGAGGGGTCGTCAACACCGTAGTCGTACTGGGTAGCAGCGGCGTCGGTCTTGGTGTCTAGCGAGAGAAGAGGGGGGAGAAACAATAAATATTAAGCAAACAGATGCATGACGAGGCATGACATGACAAAGCATGATGCTAGGTGTGCCCTAACGCGGTATGAGGTGGTATCGGTGAAGGGGGGGAACATCCGGGAAAATATCCCCGGTGTTTAGCGTTTTTGGACAGACGAAGCGGAGGGGGAAAGTTGCGTGTTTGCTATGCTAGGGATGCGTGGCGGACGAACAGGCTGCGTATCCGGATTCGTCTCGTCGTTCTAAGCAACTTTCATGTACAAAGTTTATCCATCCGAGATACAGTTTATTTTATATTAATTTTTAAAAGATTTAAAACATTTTTAGGATTTATATAATTATTTTAATTTAACATTATCCAGAATAGTGTTTGCTGATGTCAGCATGATGTCAAAAGTTGACCTTAGCAACCTGACAGGTGGGTCCCACCCATCATAGACTGTTTAGTTAATTAACAGTAGTTAATTAGGTTATTTAGTCATTAGGTTGATTAATCATAATTAGTTAATTTAATCAGAATTAATTAAGTTAATTAAGTTAATTATTTTAATTATTATTTATTTATTTATATTTATTATTATACATATATATTCGTTCTAGGGCGGGGCCCGTTTGTCATAGGCCCTTGGGGCCTAGCGGGTGTGGGCGATGGACGCAAGCGCGTGGGCGCCCGTTACGGCGCTCGCCTAGCCAAGTAGCGGGGCTGGACTTGCTAGGCGCGGCGGGGCGCCGGCGGCAGGCGCGACACGGAGGAGAGCAGCGCCGGCAGGGGCACGAGCAACACCTGGCGCGGCTTCTTGCGGAAAGCAGCGAGGCGGCAGAGAGCATGCGGGGGGGGCACGGCGGCGTGCGGCTGCGGGTGTGCGCGCGCGTGCTGTGGCGCAGCCGGGCGCGAGAGCGGCTACAGAGTGCGGTGGCCGGGCAGCGCGTGGTGCGCGGCGAGCGCACACCTAGTGCGGGCTGCGGCAGAGCAGCATGAGCAGGGGGAAGGGCAGCAGCAGCGCGGGGCTGAGGCGACACACGGTCAGGGAAGCCGGCGAGTGCGCTGCGGAGAGCGGAAGGAGGTGGTGGAGCGGGCATCTGTGGGCAGGGGCGGGTGCAGCTGGCGAATGACGCGAGAAGAGACGCACGGGAGGCGGGCCAAGCGGGGCCAAGCGGAGCTGCAGCTACGGGCTTGGCCGCGGCCGGAGGTGGAGCAGAGCGAGGGAGGCAGGGGTGGCCCAGAGCAAGCGGGCGCGGCCACGTGAGTGCGTGCACGGGACGGCGGGCACGATGACGTCCCACACAGGAAGAGGAAAGAGGGGAGAGGTCGGGGCCTCACCGGCGGTGTACGGGACTGGGCAGCGGGGCGTGGGGAGGTTGATGGGGACGGTTCGACGCGGGGGAGGAGGCGGCGATGACGTCCAGTGAGATGGCGATCGGGGCGGCGGCAAAGTCGAGCACCGAGGCGCGGTCGTGGGCGCGCCAGGTGCGGGATGACGCGCGCGCGGTGATGGGGAGTCCGGCGACGGGGTGGTCTTCGGGCGGCGACGGACGGCTTCGGGCAGGCACCGGCGCGGCGTTGAGGCGACGGGGTCGGGGCAGTTCGAGCCCCCGTTCCAATCGGGGGGAGAGTGGGAGGAGTGGGGGTCGTGGGGGTTAGGGTTTGTGGGGGTGAGGGGATAAGGTGTGGCCGGCTGGGCCAGTTGGGCCGGCCTGGCAGGCCACTCGCTGGGCCGAGGCCCAGTTGGCCTGGGGGGTTTTCTTTTTATTTCGTTTTATTTTCCCATTCTTTTCTATTTCTTTTTTGTTTTAATTTTAGTTCCACATTATTTTTAGTTAGTATAATATGTAACAGTTCCTAAAATAACGTTTAAAAATAACCCTCTGCCACAAAAGGTTTTAACCCAAATTAAAATATTTTAGTATTTTATAAAATACCAAGGGCATTCAAGTAATGTTTTAGTTACCGCTTAAATCATTTTAGAGCATTCAAACCTTTTATAAAAGTGTGGTTTCTACACCATAATTACCTATGCATTATTTGGCACATCCCGAACATTTTAGTTTTAATATTTGAAAACCTTTATCGTTTGACTTTATTTTTGAATTTGAATTTGGAACGGTTTCGAATCAACGCGGGTTTATCAACAGTAACCGAGGTGATGTGGCACCATTAGCAGAGGTTTACCGTAGCTTAATTATCCGGGCATCACAATTCTCCTCCACTACAAGAAATCTCGTCCCGAGATTTAAGAGGTAGTGAAAGGGGGAAAGGTTTGGTAACGAAGCCAGCGGGTCTTCTCATTCTGGCTCGCTCTTCTCGAAGAAGCCGATCTATTACATTGATGTCTTCATTCCTCTGTTTCAGGCCATCATGATGAAGTCGTCATCCTTCATTCGGGATCTTCATCGCACGTACGAAAAGGATAAGGGGTAACTTCAGAAGAATGGACCTCTACAAGGTTGCTATCTGGTATATAACGTTAATGAAGATGGCGGAAAGTAACTCTCGAATTGAAACTTAGAAAATTTCGAGAGGAAAGTAAGAAGGTACAATAAGGAGTTTCAAGCGGCCAGGCAATCGTTCGATGCCTACTCAGAAGGTGAAAGGGTTTCAGGGCAACTAGAATAAGTATTGCGTGTGATACGAGAATAGATCTGTAGGAAGGTGGTTCGTGAATTATGTACGAGGCCACCCGCGAGGAATTAACTTTGGAAACCGGGGGTGTATAGGAGAGTCAGGTTTCAATCTTGTGGAACTGTGGGTTATGGGCCCACCATGTGGGTTAAAAGATGGAAGGGAGGTGACATCTTGCACGATAATGAAAGCAAGGCATGTCAGAGGATAGTCTGTCGGTTAGGTCAGCAACAACATCGATACCAAGGCCGAGGGACGAAGAGAACAATTTTCTTGCTCGTTGAACGAGGCGGACCAATAGGCAAAGTTCTCGTCCATCGGTGGTTACCGGAATGCTATCAACAAAAGAAACAGGGTCTTACTGACACGGTTGTACACCAAGGTGTTTTACATAAGTAGAAGAGTACTACTACTTATATAATATAGATCACAAGAAGGGTTAAGCAAACCAATGGAAAGGAAAGTATGATTATCAGAGTAAACAGAACAATGGAAAGGAAAATGTGTTTAAACACATATTTCAGGGATATATCCTCCCCACGGACAAGTAGAGCATGATATCTGTGACAGGATATAATGTAGAAAACTCTTTTGGTAAGGGGAGAGAAATTTCATGACATTACCCATACAACGGTGTTTGGATAATTGAGCAAGAAAACATTTAGCAATGGGCTTCCAATGTTCTTATTGAAGATCGGAGTACCACAGATAGGCTTCGAGATAGCATTGACAGGGTCTTCAAGCAAAGGTTAGACCTTGGATACACAAAGGATCCATCAGGAATAACTTGTAGAATAAGTCTTACGATTTCCTCATGGAAGAATGGCTAACCTTGCTAAAAAGGAATCTATAACAATAGGTCCTCCGGCCAGGTGTGCTAGGCATGACTCACCTTACCGGGTCATATAAAGACCAATGTTATAATTTTTGGATATATGTTCCAACCATCATATCTAACCGAGATTCAGATCTGATTGGGATCAGGATGCCTAAGAATAAAAAGGTGCGACACAATTTGACGAGAAGACATCGCAAGATTCTCGGCAAATGAACTATGGAAGCGAGTTCTAAAACAAGAGTTCACCAGTAATCCAAGGAGAGGATGAGGAGGTGCCGCATGGACCTAGCGACCATTCATTGAGATTTCCAAAAAGATGGATTTCCACAATTATGAGAACAAGGAGATAACATTTGTCAGATCAAATGATATAATAGGGTATGCTCGAGGAAAACATACACAATTAAACATTGGTTGAAAGGTGCGCCCGAAATATGGGTTGGCTTGCACGACCAATGTTAGAATGGTGATTCAGTAACCAATAGTTTAAGAATGAACGGCCAACCATTAATTTCAAAGCAATAGGGTTGCTAGAAGGACAGAATACAAACAACACCATTCACTTGTTGGTACACCGGTTGGAATCAACAAGAGGACCAAGAAAGAATGGTGATGGTGAGAAGCATCACTATACCAAGAATTCTTAAGAGGAGGAGCAATCCTCACAACATCCTTGTCATAAAGGACATTAATACTTCAAGGTGGAACATCATACAAGCTGGATAGCAAGTTGCATTCATAACATGAACAAGTTTGTGTTGTGGGAAGGCAAGAATGTTGTCGATGATAACACACATCATCGAGGGGCAAGGATGGTATTGCTCATCATGAACTCGATGGGTATCTTGAAAGAGCTCAATATGTTGATGATGATCACAACACATTTGTCGAGAGATTACCTGAAGATGTAATCGATCGACGATGACATCAAGTCAAAGGAATGATGAAGCGAAAGCTTATTGGAACCACGGGTACGACACAAACTCGAAATCAAGCTTGTTGTTCAAGGCGAATTGGTATGATGAGGAAGATCAGCGTAAGCTTAGATCATCATCAAAAGTTGTGCTCCGAGGTTAAGGACCAGGTAGCACAATTAAAATCGGCACGATAATGAATATAGCCGATCGGCTAGGAATGACGTGATGGAGTATTAAACTCCTCAAAAACAAAGTACTAGAAGGTACTGAATTGTAGTGCAGATTTGATTCACTAATCGGCATTCTTGATTGACGACAACCTCGAACCTGTGGAGTGATTATGACGGGGAAAGATACTACTTCATCAGAAATTCCTAAGATGAAATGCAATGGGTTGATATCCTCGAGATACCAGGGGGTAATACTCGAAGGTAGAACAAAATAGAGGTTGGGCAGGCGTACTGATCTGCAGGAGACAAGTACTTTAACTTGTCCGAGAAATAGAATCAAAGGAGAACAATCATGGTCAGATCCACGGTTCAAAAGGGTCAATTCACAGATACCAGATGATACTTATCAAGGAAATAGTTATTATTACAAGAAGCTTCCATGATAGGATCTACATCGTGTCCATGGGCATGAACACAAAGTTCAAGGTTGACCCCCACTTCTCTAATGCATAACCTTTCATTCACTTCTCGCCTTCAACAAAGTTGTGTTGAAATTTTATCTAACATAACAACAGTAGAGGACTCATGAAAACTTTCAGGTTTACACGGTTTTAGAGAAGGTATAGGTTCAACCCATCGGGACATCTTAGAAACATATACCACAAGATTCAAGAGTAAATATCACCAGCTCGAAAATAGAGCACGGTTGACAAAAGGAGACGATACAATTTACCAAAGGCTTTATGTATCGGAGAAAGAACTCACAAGGTGATTAATTATCAAGGACACTGTCGAATAATAATCCAACAGTGGATATGGCGATCCACAATGGAGCTGATGTGAGTATCGATACCCAATCAGAGGAAGAAAGAATGCAAATGCATCGGTTTATAGAACATCTGAATAATTCAATGTTTTAAATAAGAAAGGAATTATCATTTTCAAATCAAGGGATCAGGAGAAAATGCTCTGATCAAGGATGGATAAGTTGAATAGACTTAGGGGTACAATCAATGACAATCTGATTGGTCGAGAACCAGCTCATGTTCGAGAGACGTCTGAGACAGAAAGATAATTTATAAGGATCAACTGATGATTGCGTGCATTCGCACACATATAGAATCAACAGACTCAAAATGATAGTGTCAAAGGATGCCAATAAGATTACTAGACTTATGGGATTAACCATAATGAAAGCAAGCAAGGATTTCCAGAGCAATAGGCTGCCGAAGATTTTTGGAAGATCGAATGGTATTTTCAAGACTATTGTGAAATACATGAATCAACTGGGAATGAGTGAATGCTCGATAAGTGCAAGAAATTATTCGTAGGGGTATTCAGGTGGCAAGGAACTGCAAGGCAGTAGGCACAAGTATTCTTGGGGTATCTTGTAATAACAAGATCGACTGGAAATAAAGTAAGAACGAGAGACGACAGGTGCAAGTATTTATCCATAGGGATGTTTCGGTGGTAGGGAATTGCAAAAGCGACGGCATAATGTCTCGAGAGAACAACGGAGAGTAACTTCGGATTCTTCTGGTGCAGCAAACGACCATCTGTAATAAGGGGCTCTCTGGGAGAAAGTTGTTACGAGAAGCTAATGTTAGAGTTTAGCAAATTTATGTAACCCGAATAGAAGAGAGATCAGAGTCCTAGAGTATAGGTCGAGGAATAAAAGATCCTAATACCACCCAATGGTGACGTGGCCCCGTAAGGCACACAGCCATGTTAGTAAAAGTTTTGCAATGACTAAACTCGACTTCGGCCAAGGAGTGTGGAAGGGGGATACCTACAGGCAGTCGGCTCTGATACCAACTTGTGATGCCCCCGATTTGACCGTACACTAATCATACACGCAAACGTGTACGATCAAGATTAGGGACTCACAGGAAGATATCACAACACAACTCTACAAATAAAATAAGTCATACAAGCATCATATTACAAGCCAGGGGCCTCGAGGGCTCGAATACAAGAGCTCGATCATAGACGAGTCAGCGGAAGCAACAATATCCGAGTACAGACATAAGTTAAACAAGTTTCCCTTAAGAAGGCTAGCACAAACTGGGATACAGATTGAAAGAGGCGCATGCCTCCTGCCTGGGATCCTCCAAAACTACTCCTGGTCGTCGGCGGCGGCTGCACATAGTAGCAGGCACCTCCAGTGTAGTAGGGATCGTCGTCGACGATGGCGTCTGGCTCCTGGGCTCCGTCGTCTGCTCGCAGCAACCGAGTATAGAAAGGGAGAAAAGGGGGAGCAAAGCAACCGTGAGTACTCATCCAAAGTAGTCACAAGCAAGGATCTACACTACATATGTATGCATTGGTATCAAATGGAAAAGGGGGTGACATATGTGGACTGAACTGCAGAATGCCGGAAGAAGAGAGTAGATGGTAAGTTCACTAACTAACACCGCATAGCATAATCCTAACTGATGATCCTCCCCTTGTCGCCCTGTGAGAGAGCGATCACCGGTTGTATCTGGCACTTGGAAGGGTGTATTTTATTAAGTATCCGGTTCTAGTGGTCATAAGGTCAAAGTACAACTCCAAGTCGTCCTGTTACCGAAGATCACGGCTATTCAAATAGATTAACTTCCCTGCAGGGGTGCACCACATTTCCCAACACGCTCGATCCCCTTTGTTCGGACACACTTTCCTGGGTCATGCCCGGCCTCAGAAGAAAAACACGTCGTGGCCCTACCTAGGCACAACAAAGAGGTCAACACGCCGGTCTAAATCCTATGCGCGCAGGGGTCTGGGCCCATCGCCCATTGCACACCTACAGGTTGCATGGGCGGCCAGAGAGCAGACCTAGCAACATCCATTACAAAGGAAGTTGCATTACGCGGTCCAACCCGGCGCGCGCCGCTTAGTCGCTGACGTCACGAAGGCTTCGGCTGATACCACGACGTCGAGTGCCCATAACTGTTCCTGCGTAGTTGGTTAGTGCGTATAGGCCAGTGGCCAGACTCGGATCAAATACCAAGATCTCGTTAAGCGTGTTATTTAGAAATAACCGCAGACGCCGACCAGGGCCAGGCACACCTCTCTCCTAGGTGGTCTCAACCTGTCCTGTCGCTCCGCCTCAAAGTAACTGTCGGGGGTCGTCGGGAACTCAGGCCCACCACTACCTGGATAGAGCCACCTGCCCCTTCAGCCCCCACATCCGAATCACTTGCGGTTACTCAACGAGTCGAAACGACTTTAGTCACCACCTGTATAGAATGTATATATGTATGTATTTACCCGTGATCAACACCCGACGTGATCACGGCCCGATAGTATAGCATGGCATACTGACAAGAATGTAGGGCCACTGATGATAATCTAGCATCCTATACTAAGCATTTAGGATTGCAGGTAAGGTATCAACAGTTGTAGCAACAATGACAGGCTATGCATCAGAGTAGGATTAACGAAAAGCAGTAACATGCTACACTACTCTAATGCAAGCAGTAGAGAGAAGAGTAGGCGATATCTGGTGATCAAGGGGGCGCTTGCCAGGTTGCTTTGGCAAGAGAGAGGGGTCGTCAACACCGTAGTCGTACTGGGTAGCAGCAGCGTCGGTCTCGGTGTCTAGCGAGAGAAGAGGGGGAAAACAATAAATATTAAGAAAACATATGCATGATGATGCATGACATGACAAAGCCTGATGCTAGGTGTGCCCTAACGCGGTATGAGGTTGTAACGATGAAGGGGGGAAACATCCGGGAAAATATCCCCGATGTTTAGCGTTTTCGGATAGAGAAATCGGAGGGGGAAAGTTGTGTGTTCGCTATTCTAGGGATGTGTGGCAGACGAACGGGCTGCGTATACGGATTCGTCTCGTCATTCTGAGCAACTTTCATGTACAAAGTTTTTCCATCCGAGCTTTGGTTTATTTTATATTAATTTTTAAAAGATTTAAATCATTTTTAGGATTTATTTAATTATTTTAATTTAAAATTTTCCAGAATAGTGTTTGCTAATGTTAGCATGACGTCAGCAATTGACCTGGTCAACCTGACAGGTGGGTCCCATCCGTCATAGACTGTTTAGTTAATTAACAGTAGTTAATTAGGTTTATTAGTCATTAGGTTAATTAATCATAATTAGGTTAATTAATTATTATTTATTTATTTATATATTATTATTATTATTATTATTTATTCGTTCTGGGCGGGGCTTGTTTGTCATAGGCCCCTGGGGCCTAGCGGGTGTGGGCAATGGACGCAAGCGCGTGGGTGCCCGTTACGATGCTCGCCCAGGCCAGCCGCGGGGCTGGACTTGCTACGCGCGGCGGGGCGCGGGCGGCCAGGCGCGGCACGAAGGAGAGCAGGGCCGGCTGTGGCGCGAGCAACACCTGGCGCGGCGTCGCGCAGAAAGCAGCGAGGCGGCAAAGAGCATGCGGGGGGGATGGCGCGGCGGCGTGCGGCTGCGGGTGTGCGTGCGCGCGTAGTGACGCAGCCGGGCGCGAGAGCGGATGCGGAGTGCGGTGGTCGGGCAGCGCGTGGTGCGCGGCAAGCGCGGAACTGGTGCTGGGCTGCGGCAGAGCAGCATTAGCAGGGGGAAGGGCAGCAGTAGCACGGGGCCGAGGCGGCACACGGTCGGGGCAACCGGCGAGTGCGCGGCGGCGAGCGGAAGGAGGTGGTGACGCGGGCATCTGCAGGTAGGGGGCGCGCGCGGCGGGCGGACGACGCGAGAAGAGACGCAGGTGAGGTGTGCCAAGCAGGGCCAAGCGGAGCTGCTGGTGCGGGCTTGGCCGCGGCCAGAGGTGGAGGTAGAGCAAGGAAGGCAGGGGTGGGCCGGAGCAAGCGGGAGCGGCCATGTGAGCGCGTGCACGGGACGGCGGGCATGACGACATCCGACATAGGGAGAGGAAAGAGGGGAGAGGCGGGGGCCTCACCAGCGGTGTAGGGGAGGGGCAGCAGGGCGTGGGGAGGACGACGGGGATGGTTCGACGCGGGGAAGGAGGCGGCGATGACGTCCGGCGAGGTGGCGATTGGGGCGGCGGCGACGTCGAGCAACGAGCCGCGGTCGTGGGCGTGCCGGGTGCGGGACGACGCGGGCGAGCGGTGATGGGGAGTCCGGCGACGGGTTGGTCTTCGAGCGGGGACGGACGGCTTCGGGGGGGCGACGGTGCGGCATCGAGGCGATGGGGTCGGGGCGGTTCGAGCACCCGATCCAATCGGGGGAGAAGAGTGGGAGGAGTGGGGGATCGTGGGGGTTAGGGTTTGCGGGGGTGAGGGGTTAAGGTGTTGCCGGCTGGGCCAATTGGGCCGGCCTGGCAGGCCACTGGCTGGGCCGAGGCCCAGTTGGCTTAGGGGGGTTTCTTTTTATTTCGTTTTATTTTCCCATTCTTTTCTTTTTTAATTTTAGTTCCACATTATTTTTAGTTAGTATAATATGATAATAGTTCCTAAAATAACGTTTCAAAATAACCCTCTGCCACAAAAGGTTTTAACCCAAATTAAACTAGTTTAGTATTTTATTAAATACCAAAGGCATTTAAGTAATGTTTTAGTTACCGCTTAAATCATTTTAGAGCATTCAAACCTTTTATAAAGGTGTGGTTTCTACACCATAATTACCTATGCACTATTTGTCACATCCCGAACATTTTAGTTTTAATATTTCAAAACCTTAATCGTTTGACATGATTTTTGAGTTTTTATTTGGAACGGTTTCGAATCAACGTGGGTTTACTAACAGTAACCGAGGTGACGTGGCACCATTAGCAGATGTTTACTGTAGCTTGATTATCCAGGTGTCACAGGTGGAGGGGTGCACTGAACTTGGGGACGATCTTCATGGGACCTGCGGAGGCCCGTGCAACCGACGGACCTGGTTGGTCGCGTGACGTAGATGAGGTGGATCGCGGCGGCGAGTCGGTGATCAAGCCGATTGCATTCGAGGTCGGGGACACCGCTCAGTTGAGGCAGGGTGGTGGCGTAGTCCAAGATGAGGCCAGCGACGACGGTGCGGACGGCGAGTCCGACGCAGCCGGCTAGCCCGAGGCATCCGGCGACGGGGCTAACGAGGCAGACAGCAGAGCAGCCGTACAGAAGCGGCGGAGGTGGTGGATGCAGAAGTCCCGGTCGGAGCAGGGCAGCGACGGCCGGGCAGAGGCGCGAACGACGGCTGTGAAGGGCCGCCGCATCGTGCAAGGCCACCGGGTCAGTGAAGAGGCAGAGTGTTGCGCCAGTGTCAGAGTAGGGCGGCGACGGGGGTCGATGGCAGCGGCGGGCGACGCAAACCGATCAAGCTTAGATCGGAAAACCAAAAAGAAAACACTGATCAAGATGATCAGCGGGAGATAGAAAAAACCCGGCGCAAGGGCTAGCTAAAAATACTCTGAAAGGCAGCCGGTCAACATGACCGGCTGACGAACCCTAGGTACGGGCGGCGCAGCCCCTGGCGGCGGTCATGAAGGTCGACCGCCACAGGGGCGGCGCGCGGGTGCGGAACCGGCGGCGACTAGGGTTTAGGCTCAAGGTAAGGCTGATACCATGTTAGAAGGGAGAGAGAGGTTTGGTGGAATCATTCATTATATTGCTTGAACCTCATGGGCTTATATATATATAAGAAAATGGTTGTGTACTCCTGAGAGTACGTACTCTCGCTCCTCATATACCACATAGATGAATCTTTTATAGCTTATTATTATTTTTAATATACTTCATTAATAATTACTAGATACCCTAAAATCGATTTCATGAAAAAAAATCATGTGTGCCTCATATTTTCAAAGGTTTACGTATATACTGATTTGTTTGTACGTGAAAAAGGTATATTGCAAAAAGTAGATCGTAAATGATATTTTTTTTTCAACAAAACTTGTATTGAGGTATCTTAGAATATTTAATGAAGTATATTGAGAATGATAAGGGGTATAATCAATGCATATACGAGGTATATTGAAGATGGGAGTACATACTCCCAAGAGTATAGAAAATGAGTCCTATATATATATATATATATAGGGTCGCGCTATTCGTCACCCTGGGTGAGGAATATTTATTGTTCACCCCCTCTATTTTACCATCGATGCATCGTAATTTTACGTTTAGTAAGTTTTGACTTATTTCCGACGCAAAAAGGGACCGTAAGAAAATATATAATCATCGTAAAAAATATTTTATGTTATGTAAAAGTACAAACGTAAAAACATAGTCTAAAATACACATAAACTGCAAATTTTCATGTCTTATGACCTATTTTTTATTTTTTATGTGAAATTTTACTAGTGAATCTATATGAATGTAACTATTTGAATTCCAAACGTAATTTAATTATGAAATGATCGTAAGCTTACCTCAAGTGAAGAATAACTTATTCTGCACCCTCGGTGGTGAATAGTAACACTATATGTGTGTGTATATATATAGGGTAGGTCTATCCTTATTCTAAGTTCACCGGCCTTATTCTGCACATCTGCCACCAGAGCGCCGCCGCCCCTCCCCTCCCAGCCTTCTTCCACGGCAGCGGTCCGGGAGTGCCACCGCCCCTCCCCTACCAGCCTTCTTCCGTGGCAGCGTTCCTGGAGCGTCGTTGCCCCTACCCTCCCAGCCTTCTTCCGTGGTAGCGGTCCGGGAGCGCCGCCGCCCCTCCCCTCCCCACCTTATTCCGCGGCAGCGGTCCGGGAGCGCCGTCGCCCCTTCTACGACCCGAATGGGCGATGCAGAGGCGGCACGCGAGTCGATGCAGCCGCGAGCAGAACCATGGGGCGGCAGTGCTACGGCCCGGCGGGGCGACGCAGCGAAAGCCTGTTGCTCAATTGGTGGAAGGGCGCACTGAACTTGGGGATGATCTTCATGGGACTTGCGGAGGCCCGTGCAACCGACGGACCAGGTCGGTCGCGTGACGTAGATGAGGTGGATCGCGGTGGCGAGCGGGTGATCAAGCCGATCACGTGCGAGGTCGGGGACACCGCTCAGTTGAGGCGAGGTGGTGGCGGAGTCCAAGATGAGGCCGGCGAGGACGGCGCAGACGGCGAGTCCGACGCAGCCGGCTAGCCTGGGGCATCCGGCGACAGGGACAACGAGGCAGACAGCAGAGCAGCCGTACAGAAGCGGTGGACGTGGTGGATGCAGTAGTCCCGGTCGGAGCAGGGCAGCGACGGCTGGGCAGAGGTGCGAACGACGGCCATGAAAGGCTGCCGCATCGCCCAAGGCCACCGAGTCAGAGAAGAGGCAGAGTGTTGCGCCAGTGTCAGAGTAGGGCGGTGACGGGGGTCGATGGCGGTGGCGGGTGACGCAAACCGATCAAGCTTAGATCGGAAAACCAAAAAGAAAACACCGATCAAGATGACCGGTGGGAGAGAGAAAAAGCCCGGCGCAAGGTCTGGGGAAAAAGACTCTGCAAGACAGCCGTTCAACACGACCGGCGGACGAACCCTAGGTACGGGCGGCACGGCCCCTGGCGGCGGTCATGAAGGTCGACCGCCCCGGGGGCGGTTCACAGGTGCGGAAGCGGCGGCGACTAGGGTTTAGGCTCAAGGTAAGGTTGATACCATGTTAGAAGGGAGATAGAGTGTTGCTGGATTCATTCATTATATTGCTTGAGCCTCATGGGTATATATATATAGGGTGGGTCTATCCTTATTCTAACTACACCGTCCTTATTCTGCACATGTGCCACCAGAGCACCGTCGTCCCTCCCCTCCCAGCCTTCTTCCACGGCAGCGGTCTGGTAGCACCGCCGCCTCTCCCCTCCCAGCCTTCTTCCACGGCAGCAGTCCAGGAGCGCCGCCGCCCCTCCCCTTCCCGCCTTCTTCCGCGGCAGCGGTCCGGGAGCGTCGTCGCCCCACCTACGGCCCGAATGGGCGATGCAGCGGTGGCACGTGAATCGATGTAGCTGCAAGGAGAACCATGGGGCAGCGGTGCTACGGCTCGGCATGGCGACATAGCGACAGCCTGTTGCTCAATCGATGGAGGGGCGTGCTGAACTTGGGGACGATCTTCATTGGACCTACGGAGGCGCGTGCTACCAACGGACCAGGTCGGTCGCGTGACATAGATGAGGTGGATCGCGGCGGCGAGCGGGTAATCAAGTCAATCGCGCGCGAGGTCGGGGATGCCACTCAGTTGAGGCGAGGTGGTAGCGGAGTCCAAGATGAGGCCGGCGACGACGGCTTAGACGGCAAGTCCGACGCAGCCGGCTAGCCCGAGGTATACGGCCACGGGGCCAACGAGGCAGACAGCAGAGCGGCCGTACAGAAGCGACGGAGGTGGTGGATGCAGTAGTCCCGGTCGGAGCAGGGCAGCGACGGCTGGGCAGAGGCGCGAACGACGGTCGTGAAGGGACGCCACATCGCGTAAGGCCACCGGGTCAGAGAAGAGGCAGAGTGTTGCGCCAGTGTCAGAGTAGGGCGGCGACGGGGGTCGACGGCGGCCGCCGGCGACGCAAACCGATCAAGATTAGATCGGAAAACCAAAAAGAAAACACCAATCCAGATGACCAGTGCGAGAGAGAAAAAACCCTGTGCAAGGGCTCGGGAAAAAGACTCTGTAAGGCATCTGGTCAACACGACCGGCAGACGAACCCTAGTTACGGGTGGCGCGGCCCCAGGCGGTGGTCATGAAGGTCGACCGCCCCGGGGCGGCGCGCGGGTGCGGAAGCGGCGGCGACTAGGGTTTAGGCTCAAGGTAAGGCTGATACCATGTTAGAAGGGAGAGAGAGGGTTGCTGGAATCATTCATTATAATGCTTGAGCCTCATGGGTATATATATAGGGTGGGTCTATCCTTATTCTAACTACCCCAGCCTTATTCTGCACATCTGCCACCAGAGCGCCGCCGTCCCTCCCCTCCCAGCTTTCTTTCGTGGCAGTGGTCAGGGAGCGCCGCCGCCCCTCCCTTCCCAGCCTTCTTCCGCGGCAGCGGTCCAGGAGCGCCGCAGCCCCTCCACTCCCCGCCTTCTTCCACGACAGCGGTCTGGGAGCGCCGTCGCCCCTCCTACGGTACGAATGGGCGACACAGCGGCGGCGCGTGAGTCGATGCAGCCGCGAGGACAACCATGGGGCGGCGGTGCTACGGCCTGGCATGGCGACGTAGCGACGGCCTGTTGCTCAATCGGTGGAGGGGCACGCTGAATCTGGGGACGATCTTCACGGGACCTGCGGAGGCGCGTGCAACCGACGGACCAGGTCTGTCGTGTGACGTAGATGAGGTGGATCGGAGCGACGAGCGAGTGATCAAGCCGATCGCGCGCGAGGTCGGGGACGCTGCTCAGTTGAGGCGAGGTGGTGGCAGAGTCCAAGATGAGGCCGACGACGACGGCGTAGACGGCAAGTCCGACGCAGCCGGCTAGCCAGGGGCATCCGGCGACAGGGCCAATGAGGCAGACAGCAGAGCGGCCATATAGAAGCGGCGGAGGTGGTGGGTGTAGTAGTCCCGGTCGGAGCAGGGCAGCGACCGCCAGGCAGAGGCACGAACGACAGCCGTGAAGGGCTGCCGCATCGCGCAAGGCCACCGGGTGAGAGAAGTGGCAGACTGTTGCGCCAGTGTAAGAGTAGGGCAGCGACGGGGCTCGACGGCGGCGGCGGGTGACGCAAACCGATCAAGCTTAGATCGGAAAACCAAAAATAAAACACCGATGAAGATGACCGACGGGAGAGAGAAAAAACCCAGCGCAAGGGCTCGGGAAAAAGACTCTGTAAGGCAGCCGGTCAACACGACCGGCGGATGAACCCTAGGTACGGGCGGCGCGGCACCCGGCGGCGGTCATGAAGGTCGACCGCCTCGGGGGCGGCTCGCGGGTGCGGTTGCGGCGGCGACTAGGTTTTAGGCTCAAGGTAAGGCTGATACCATGTTAGAAGGGAGAGAGAGGGTTGGTGGAATCATTCATTATATTGCTTGAGCCACATGGGCATATATATATATATATGTAGGGTGGGTCTATTCTAACAACACCCCTTAAGACCTTATTCTAACAACACCTGCCTTATTCTGCACATCCGCCACCAGAGCGTCGCCGCCCCTCCCCTCCCAGCCTTCTTCCGCGGTAGCGGTCCGGGAGCACCGCCACCCCTCCCCTCCTAGCCTTCTTCCGCAGCCGCGGTCTGGGAGCGTTGCCGCCCTCCCCTCCCTGTCTTCTTCCATGGAAGCGGTCTGGGAGCGCCGTCGCCCCTCCAATCCCCCCTTCTTCCGCGGCAGCGGCCTGGGAGCGCTGTTGCCACTCTACTTCCGGCCTTCTTCCGCGGTGGGAGCCTAGGAGCGATGCCGCCCCTCCCCTCCCCCCTTTCTCCTGCGGTGGCGGCCTAGGAGCGCCACCGCCCCTCCCCTCCCGGCCTTCTTCCGCGGTGGAGGCCAGCAGTGACGCCACCCGTCGCCTCTCGGCCTTCTTCCGTGGCAGCACCCGAGCAACACCTCACCCGCTAGTATATCGGCCTTCTTCCGCTGCAGCAGCTTGGTAGCACCGCCGCCGAACT
>NC_041386.1:198837475-198841390 GCF_002162155.2 Triticum dicoccoides
CCTCCCCTCCCTGTCTTCTTCCATGGAAGCGGTCTGGGAGCGCCGTCGCCCCTCCAATCCCCCCTTCTTCCGCGGCAGCGGCCTGGGAGCGCTGTTGCCACTCTACTTCCGGCCTTCTTCCGCGGTGGGAGCCTAGGAGCGATGCCGCCCCTCCCCTCCCCACTTTCTCCTGCGGTGGCGGCCTAGGAGCGCCACCGCCCCTCCCCTCCCGGCCTTCTTCCGCGGTGGAGGCCAGCAGTGACGCCACCCGTCGCCTCTCGGCCTTCTTCCGTGGCAGCACCCGAGCAACACCTCACCCGCTAGTATATCGGCCTTCTTCCGCTGCAGCAGCTTGGTAGCACCGCCGCCGAACTCCTTCGGGCCTTCAATTAGCTGTACTTCATCAGATGTGGATTGGTGCTACCTCGACATCAAACCAATTCGAGCAAGGAGGAATGTACGCAAGGTTCCTTCATCCACGGCAGCTTCTTGGAATAAGTATGCAACGACCTTCATAGCAAATCCTCCGTCGCCACTCACCTTGAGCAAAGTCCAGATTGCTCATGAACTTCTGAAGGGCAAGTGGACTGCACGGGTGAACGCGAAAGTTCTGCAAACGGACGAGAGGGGAACTTCTTCATGCAACTGCAAGAAAGCACTGCAACATGAGGTAAGCAGTACACTCCCTCAACTATCTCAGTTTACTTATTCTAGACAAAGCAGTACACGCAGTCCAGTACGCCTACAAACACGATGTAGTGCGGTTGCTTCAGTTTGTCGTGGCGAAAAATGTAGTGCACTTGCTCGGTTATGCAGTACGCTTGTATAGGTTCATTATGGATAACGATGCAGTGTGGTTGCTTCAGTTCACCTTGCGGGGTGATGCAGTCGGCATGCAATACTTTGTAGTACACTTTCAAACACATTGCAGTTTGCATGATTCAGTTCATTTAACCTGACAATGTAGCTCGGTCATTTTGTGCAGGAAATGATGTTCAGCAGATACAAAATGCCACGTATAATTGACAACGCTGAGAACAAGAACTTTCAGAAGAGTAAAGCTTCTTCTGAAAGAGATACTGGCTGGGTTACCCCTGAGATTCCTCGAGGATTCTTCACGACAACAAACAGGGTGCAGTACTCTCCGGGAGAGAATTTTTTCTAGGAAGAAGAGGTAGTCGAGGATGACGATGATGTCACATTCGTGTGGGAGGGCACTCACCAACAGGATGATGAAGATGATGACGACGAAGATGAGTCAATAACAATTCTCAACCCAGACTATAAGCATGAGTTCACTACATTTGGACAGCATGTCCGAACCGACAATGATGATGTAGTTGGACATGATGTTGTACCAGATGATGATTATGACTATGATGATGTGCCGCCACTCCAAAATTTTCAAACCAATCCACTGAGACATCATCACAACACTGGATTACCACCACGTCCACCTGCTACACCCCAAAACAGAGCTCAGCGTCCACCTGCTGCACCACAAAACAGAGCTCAGCATCCACCTGCTACACCGAAAAACTAAGCTCCAAGTAAACCTGCTGCATCAAATTCGACACTGCGACCACCGACGGTGCCTCGGTCAGAACTCAATGGCAGGTACAAATCCTCCTCACTATTACCGCCCCGAGATCCTCAACTACACAGATCTGTTATAACTCCGCCATGTCCAATACAACCCGGCGAGCTGCAAACACCATTGGGTGTGCGACTCCACACATGTAAGTTTATGTCTTGAAAAAATAATAATATTTGAAGTCCATTTAGATAACATTGCAGTGCACACTGATATTTCTTGTGAGATTTGACCTAACATCTAATACAGTCGATTCTTCTGAAAAATTAGGAACATTTCAATGCTTTATTAAAGTCGTATGCAGTCCTCGTATTTAAAAACAAACAGAACAAATTATCTCATAGAGCATTGCACTTAAATGCAGGATAAAAACATGCCGCTGAACCTCATACCTGGCGCTGGAATGAAGTTCACCACATATGAAAAGGCATGGGACTTTTACAACAATTATGCAAGATATGCAGGGTTTGGCATACACAAGAGGTCAAAACACATGACAAATGCCTACATTGTCTACTCAAGAGAAGGGACGCACAAGCAGACTGTTTCAGATTATCACCGGAAATGTCAGAAGACATCAAAAAGGATTGGCTGCAAGGCAAAGATTAGTGTCAAGAAAGGAAGGATGGCAAATTTGTGATAGAAATGGTTGAACTCAACCACAGTCACAAGATGCTGGAAAGCCCCGAGATGCATCTGCACATGCGATTGCACAAAAAAGACGATCCTTTGATAGACCAGTTAGTGAAAGACATGCAATTGGACAAGCCACACACATGCTTAGATGATGTCAATGCTATCGCGTATGTCCGGTGGTCTGCAGTACATGGGACATACTAGCCGCGACTGGGTAAACAAGTAGGCACGTCACAGAGCATATCACTTGAGCATTCTGTCAGTAATTACTCCCTGTTTGATGAGACGAGTTTGCATTGTGTTTGAAAATGCAGGAAACAGAAGTTTGCCAGAGAAGAGTCCGAAGATGATGTCAACAAACATCAGGATTTCTTCGAGAAGATGCAGAAGATAAACCAAGAGTTCTTCTATGATTATGATGTTGATGCACATAACTGTGTAAGAAACGTCTTTTGGGCCAACGCAAGTTGCAAAGGATCATATGAAGATTTTGGAGATTGCGTTATATTTGACACGAGGTATAAAACTAACAAATTCCACATGCCCCTGGGAGTCTTCGTGGGAGTGAACCATCATCGATAGAGCACCATATTTGCTGTTGCCCTCATGCGAGATGAAACAATACCATCATTCGAGTGGGTTTCCAAAACATTTCTGAGGTGTATGAACAACAAGCCGCCAATCTGCATGCTCATATGTACAAAAAAACAACACCTCCATACTTACGTTTGTTTGGTGCACTTATATTTCTTCCATCTATCTTACACACACACACAAACAACTTAATAAAAAACACTATTTGTGCCTTCTCAGACCAGTGTTCTTTAATGAAGGCAGCATTAAAAACTATCCTCCCACATACTCTGCATAAGTTGTGTCGGTGGCATATCATGAAGAAGTACAAAGACCACCTCGCCTTATTGTATAAGGCACACGAGAAACTCAAGGATGACCTCAATGTGGCGCTGAACCACCCACTAATGCCGTCAGAATTTGAACGAGCATGGAAGGACCTCATTGTAACACTCCAGATGTAACTTTCCCAATTTGTACTCCAACTCTTGCCGTTTCCGGCGTTAAGTTATATTTATTTCCATGGGTTCGGGTTATTGTCTCCGTGTGTTGTTGTCGTTGTCATGCATCTCATATCATGTCATCATGTGCATTGCATTTGCGTACGTGTTCATCTCATGCATTCGAGCATTTTTCCCGTTGTCCGTTTTGCATTCCGGCGCTTCGTTCTCCTCCGGTGGTCATTTCTAGCCTTCTTTCGTGTGTGGGGATTAAACATTTCCGGATTGGACCAAGACTTGCCAAGCAGCCTTGGTTTACTACCGGTAGACCGCCTATCAAGTTTCGTATCATTTGGACTTCGTTTGATACTCCAACGGTTAACCGAGGGACCAAAAAGGCCTCGTATGTGTTGCAGCCCAACACCCCTCCAATTTGGCCCAAAACATACCTAACTCTGCTCCATCATCTAGAGCGTTCAATCACGATCACGTGGCCGAAAACCGCACCTCATTTGGACTCTCCTAGCTCCCTCTGTGCCTATATATAGACCCCCTCCTTCAAATTCGCGGTTCAACTCTCCCCCCTAACCCTAGATCCACCCACCGCCGCCGCGGCCCGCTCGGCCCACGGGGAGCCCGCCTCGGGCTGGATCGGGCCCGAGCCGCCCCGCGCCTCGTGCCACCTCCGTCCCC
>NC_041386.1:198841836-198877896 GCF_002162155.2 Triticum dicoccoides
CGTGAAGCTCCGGGCGACCGCCTCCTTGTCGCTAGCGGCCTCTCCGGCGAGAGATCCGGCCGCCGCGGCTCCTTTTTTTCCGGCGGTCCTCGAGCTGCTACAGTGCCTCGACCGCGCCTCGGTTTCCGTGCAAACCCTAGATCTGTCCCGGAGAGGTTGATTTTTTTCACTGTCCCGGATATTTTCAGTTCAAGTGCTCCTGTTCTCGGCTTCGTAACTTTGCATCCGTAGCTCCGATTCATGCATATAGCATATCAAAATGTTCATCTCAGAGAGTACATCATTTCATTCCATTGCATCATTTTCATTTGCGTTCATCTTGATGCCCGATATGCTGTTCGAAGAGGGCTACTTGAGTTAATTGTCAGGTCTGCTACTCCGTTTAGCACTTTTGTCATTTTTGCCATGATTAATGTGTGCATGCTATGACCTGATGCTCTACATGTGTTTTGTTAAGGGTTTTGTCATCGTTCCAGAGGTGCAACCCATGTATTTTTAGGATGTGTGTGGTGACTAGTGCAAGCTTGCAAAGTGGTGCACTTGCTAATTCTGTTTTCAGGGACTTAGTAATATCACTAAGTCATGGAGCTGTTTATCTCATGATGCCATATGTTCATGTTGTTTCCTAGTGATCCGTGCCTCTTTTGAGGATGATCAGTAAGGATGTTTTGTTAATATTGTAGAGCTCTATCCATCCATGTCTTTGTTTGCAATTATGGAGCACCCTAGCTTGAGTCAATCGAGCTCTACTTTTGCTACTTTGTGAATCTGGGCAGATTGTCAACTTGTTTGCAATTTTGCCGGTGATGTTGTAGTTGATCCGTGCATGCTATGCTATTGTTCTTGCCATGTCTAGCTTGCATTTTGTGCCTTCTTGATGGATGTATGCTTGTATTGCCATGACTTGCACCGTAGTGAGTGCATCGAGCTCGTAAACATGCCTACTTGAGTTATATTTCAGCATGTGTCAGTTTTCACTAAGTCTGAAAACTGATTATGTTTTTGCTATGTTCACATGCTTGCAATTGTATTTTCTGATCCCTTTTGGCTCAAGGTCACTAAGGGACTTTTGTTAAGATCTTGGAGTATCTCCATGCCATGCTTTACTTTTCCATGTTCAGATCCTGTAGTGTGTAGTTTTGTTGCTCCGAAGAGGGCTACCTGATCTGAAATTCCAGACAAGTGTTAATTTCACTAAGTCTGAGATCTGTTTGCCATTTGTATTTTTGCCATGTTTGTTTGAACATGTTAATGGATGAATTGGCCGTAGCTCAGTGCTAGACTTTTGTTAAGCATCTTGTAAGCATCCCTGCCATGTATTTTGTTGTCATGTTTTGGTGCTGTAGCATGTTCATCTCATTGCATTTAGATGCCTACTTGTTGTAAATCGCAGACCGGTGTCATTTTGAATCGCTTGCCATTTCCAAACCGTAACTCCGATTCCGGCGTTCTTTATATCGTTTTCAAGCGATTTCATCTCATCTTTCCAGTGGCACACTTGGAATTCCAAGTTGAGGCCAGGTTCATGCATTTCCTGTCTTATCTTGCATTTTGCATCCCGCATCGCATCCCGCATAGCATATCATCTTTGCATCGTGTTGTTTGAGTTTGCACGTGGTTGATTGTATCCTTGTTGCTTGTTTGTCTTGTTTGGGTAGAGACGGGAGACGAGTTTGCTAACGAGGAGCCCGTTGAGTTTGCTTTCGAGGATCCAGTCAACTCTGACAACTATGCAGGCAAGATGATCATACCCTCGAAATCACTACTATCTTTGCTATGCTAGTTTGCTCGCTCTTTTGCTATGAAATTGCTACGATGCCTACCACTTTATTGCAAGCCTCCCAAATTGCCATGTCAAACCTCTACCCACCATGTCCTAGCAAACCGTTGATTGGCTATGTTACCGCTTTGCTCAGCCCCTCTTATAGTGTTGCTAGTTGCAGGTGAAGATTGGAGGCCATTCCTTGTTGGAACATTTATTTACTTTTTCGGATATCATTATATTACTTTGTTATCTTAATGCATCTATATACTTGGTAAAGGGTGGAAGGATCGGCCTCTCGCCTAGTGTTCTGTTCCACTCTTGCCGCCCTAGTTTCCGTCATATTGGTGTTATGTTCCCGGATTTTGCGTTCCTTACGCGGTTGGGTTATAATGGGAACCCCTTGACAGTCCGCCTTGAATAAAACTTCTCCAGTAATGCCCAACCTTGGTTTTACCATTTGCCACCTAGCCTTTTCCCTTGGGTTTCGCGGACTCAAGGGTCATCTTATTTTAACCCCCCCCCCCCCGGGCCAGTGCTCCTCTGAGTGTTGGTCCAACCTAGAGCACCGTGCGGGGCCGTCCCTTGGCAACTTGGGTTACGTTGGCTCCCGTACGCTTAGCTTATCCGGTGTGCCCTGAGAACAAGATATGTGCAGCTCCTATTGGGATTTGTCAGCACAGCGGGCGGTGTTGCTGGACTTGTTTTACCATTGTCGGAGTTGTCTTGAATTACCGAGATACCGAGTCTGATCGGAACATCTTGGGAGGAGGTCTATTCCTTCGTTGACCGTGAGAGCTTGTCGTGGGCTAAGTTGGGACTCCCCTGCAGTGATTGAACTTTCAAAAGCCGTGCCTGCGGTTATGGGCAGATGGGAATTTGTTAATGTCCGGTTGTAGATAACTTGAACCTTAATTAATTAAAATGAATCAACTGAGTGTGTTACCGTGATGGCCTCTTCTCGGCGGAGTCCGGGAAGTGGACACGGTGTTGGAGTAATGTTTGCGCAGGTTGTTCTCTAGTTTCTCGGTCGTGCTTTGCCTCCTCTTCTCGCTCTCTTTTGCGAATAAGTTAGCCACCATATTTGCTAGTCGCTTGCTGCAGCTCCACCTATATTTACCTTGCCTTAACTACAAGCTTAAATAGTCTTGATCGCGAGGGTGCGAGATTGCTGAGTCCCTGTGGCTCACAGATTACTATTACACCAGATGCAGGGCCTGATGATTCCGCTCTAGGAGACGCGTATGAGCTCAAGTGGGAGTACAACGTGGACTCTCAATGTTACTATGTTTCCTTTCCCGATGATCAGTAGTGGTGCCCAGTTGGGGGTGAACGGGACCTTTGTCGCATCTTGGGTTCTGTTTTATTTTGGCGCCATAGTCGAGCCATGAGTGTTTGGATGATGTAATGTTATTTATGTACTTGATTGACGTGGCGAGTGTAAGCCAACTATGTTATCTCCCTTTTATTATTTATATTACATGGGATGTTGTGAAGATTGCGTAACTTGCGACATATGCCTTCAATGCGATTATGTCTCTAAGTCGTGCCTCGACACGTGGGAGCTATAGTCGCATCGAGGGTGTTACACTCATTCAGAGATACAACTTGCAAGACAACGAAGTGGTGAATTTGCTGTGGGATGACAGGCACGAGTGGATCTCGGCTTACTACAAGTAAATTTTCCATGCTCGGGTGACTTCCACATAGAGAAGCGAGAGCATGAACCGCATACTGAAGAATATTTTTGTCAAAGAGAAGCATGATCTCCATATGTTTGCTCAACAGGTGGAAAAGTGCATTCAGACCAGGAAGGCCGTCAAGCACGTAGAGACAGTAGCAAATGAGGTAAACAAAATGTCAATCAAAAACTGCTAAAATATAACTACAAAAACAAACAATTTTTTCATTTCTCTGGTTCGTAACAGAGCATTTCTGATCATGCAGTCAGAGGTGAAGACAACAACCCAGTTTGGGTTCGAATTTCAACTATCAAAAGTGTATATAAGGGCAGTGTTTGCAGATTTCAAAGAAACACTCTACCGTAGCACTACATTCAGACCAGAACGGTGCCCTGAGAACCTGACAAAGTATCTTGTACACCACTACAACAGATCGGACGCATTTGACTGGGCAAGGCATAATTTCCAAGTGGTCGTCGATAAAAAGAAAGGTGTCTACAAATGTGAGTGCAAACTCTGGACACACACAGGTGAGACTCCTAGCAAAAAAATTCTAGTTTCTGATAGTCATGCACGAAATCTCACTTACTGAACTTTATAAGTCCACATGCATGAGTAATTCACAAAACCAAATGAAGTTCACTTTAAAAATGAACAAATAACGAAAAAAATATGTGTTTATTAATTTCATGCAGTTCATTTACAAGACAAAGGAAATCATGTGTTTGTCTGCAGGGCTGTTTTGCGTCCATGTGTTATGCATGCTTTCTCATTTGAGAGTACTCAAGATTCCTGAGGTGTACATCATGGAAAGATACACCTGTAATGCAAGATCAAATGGAACGTTTGACAAAAGAGACTACGAACAAACAGCACCAGATGGAACCTTGCTTTTTTGCCGTAGAAAATTGCTGACAGAAATATCAATCAACCTTGCAAACAAAGCGACAAGGTCCGACGATAGGTGCCACAGAGCGTAGTCTGGTATGAGGGTGTAACGCCCTCGATGCGGCTATATCTCCTACGTGTCGAAGCACGACTTAGAGGCATAACCGCATTGAAAGCAATTTCGCAAGTAAGGTAATCTTCACAACAACCCATGTAAATAGGTAAAAGGGAAAGGATACATAGTTGGCTTACACTCGCCACGTCACACAAATACATGAATAACATTACAATCATCCAATACACTCATGGTCCGAGTATGGTACCAAAATAAAGATCAACCCCCACATGCGACACCGTCCCCGATCGCCCCAACTGGGCACCACTACTGATCATCTGGGAAAGACACATAGTAACGGCAAGAGTCTTCATCGAACTCCCACTTGAGCTCAAGCGCATCGTCTGGAACGGTATCATCGGTCCCTGCATCTGGTTTTGGAAGTAAATTGTGAGTCGCGGGGACTCAGCAATCTCGCACCCTCGCGATCAAGACTATTTAAGCTTGTAGGTAAGGCAAAGGTATGATGTGGAGCTGCAGCAAGCGACTAGCATATATGGTGGCTAACCTATTCGCAAAAGAGAGCGAGAAGAGAAAGCAAAGCACGGACAAAGAACTATGATCAAGAAGTGATCCTACAACAACCTACGTCAAGCATTACTCCAACACCGTGTTCACTTCCCGGACTCCGCCGAGAAGAGACCATCACGGTATCATACACGGTTGATTCATTTTAATTAAGTTAAGCTTCATGTTATCTACAACCGGTCATTAACAAATTCCCATCTGCCCATAACCGTGGGAACGACTTTCGAAAGTTCAAATCCCTGCAGGGGAGTCCCAACTTAGCCCATCACAAGCTCTCACGGTCAATGAAGGATATTCCTTCTCGCGGGAAGACCCGATCAGGCTCGAAATCCCGTTATAAGACATCCTCGACAATGCTAAACCTAAACCAGCAACACCGCCCGAATGTGCCGACAAATCCCGATAGGAGCTGCACATATCTCGTTCTCAGGGCACACCGGATTTTCCAAGGTTCCGGTAGGCCAGCCAACAGTGGCCCCTGGTGGCCACCGGCAGCTGACAGGTTGGAGCAACACTCAGAGGAGCACTGGCCCGGGGGTTTAAATAAAGATGACCCTTGAGTCCGTGGAACCCAAGGGAAAAGAGGCTAGGTGGCGAATGATAAAACCAAAGTTGGGCATTGCTGGAAGAGTTTTATTCAAGGCAAACTGTCAAGGGGTTCCCATTATAACCCAACCGCGTAAGGAACGCAAAATCCGGGAACATAACACCGATATGACGGAAACTAGGGCGGCAAGAGTGGAACAAAACACTAGGCAAAAGGCCGAGCCTTCCACCCTTTACCAAGTATAGAGGTGCATTAAGATAAACAAGATAATATGGTGATATCCCAACAATAAACAATGTTCCAACAAGGAACGATCTCCAATCTTCACGTGCAACTAGCAACGCTATAAGAGGGGCTGAGCAAAGCGGTAACATAGCCAATCAACGGTTTGCTAGGACATGGTGGGTTAGAGGTTTGACATGGAAATTTGGGAGGCATTATAATAAAGTGGTAGGTATCGTAGCATAGGCATAGCAAAAGAGCGAGCATCTAGCAAGCAAAGATAGAAGTGATTTCGAGGGTATGATCATCTTGCCTGCAAAGTTGTCAGAGTTGACTTGATCCTCGTAATCGAACTCAACGGGCTCCTCGTTCGCGAACTCATCTCCCGACTCTACTCAAACAATACAAACAAGCAAAAGGAACACAATCAACCACGTGCAATGCTCAAACAACATGATGCAAACATGGTATGCTATGAGGGATGCGATATGTGATGCATATGCAAGATTTGACAAGGAATGATCGAACCTGGCCTCAACATGGAAATCCAAGAGTGCCACTGGAAAGGTGAGGTGATTACGGTTCAAATCGATATAAAGATCACCGGAGTCGGATGCACGGTTTGGAAATGGCAAGAAAAACAAATATGGCACCGGCCTGCGATAATCAGCAAGTAGCCATCTAAATGCATCAAGATAAATATGCTACAGCACTCAAACATGACAACAAAATACATGGGAAGGATCCACACATGATGCTTGACAAAATATTAACACTGAGCTACGGCTAATTCATCCATTAACAGGTTCAAACAAGCATGACAAAAGTGCAAATGATAACAGGTTTCAGACTTGGTGAAATTAACACAAGTCTGGAATTTATCATCAGGAAGCACACTTTAGAGCATGAAAACTACAAACTACAGGAACTTAACATGGCAAAGCAAGGCATGGCATGAAGCTACTCAAAGCACTTAACAAAAGTCCCTTAGTGACCTTGAGCCAAAAGGGATCATAAAATACAATTGCAAGCATGTGAACATGGCAAAAACATAAACAGATCTCAGACTTTGTGAAAAACTGGAGCATGCAAATCAGTTAACGAGTAGGCATGTTCACGAGCTCGATGCACTCACTACAGAGCATGGCATGACAAACTAAGCATACACCCATAAATAATACATGACATAGAAGCTAGACATGGCAAGAACAACAACATAGCATGCACGGATCAATAGCAACATCCTCGGCAAAATCGCTAACATGTCAACAATCTGCCAGGATTCACGATATAACAAAAGTAGAGCTCGATCAACTCAAGCTAGGGTGCTTCATAAATGCAAAGAAAGACATGGATGGATAGAGCACCAAAATATTAACAAATCATCCTTACTGATCATCCTCAGAAGAGGCACGGATCACTAGGAAACAACATGAACATATGGCATAATGACAAAATCAGGACAAGGACTTAGTGAAATTCTCTGTCCCTGAAATCAGCATTACCGATTACGCTATTTGCAAGCTTGTGCTAGTCACCACAAATATCACAAAAATACATGGCAAGCACCACTGTAAAGATGGCATGACATTTAACAAAACACATGTAGAGCTCAGGATCATATCATGCACACATTAATCATGGCAAAAATGACAAATAGCTATTTGATAAAAATAGATCTGACAAATTTACCACATAGCCCTCTTCCAACAGCATTTCAGGCATCAAGATGAGCTCAAATGAAAATGATGCAATGAGATGAAATGATGTACCCGTCGAGACGAACATTTTGATATGCTACATGCGCCAATCGGAACTACGGATGTAGAGGTACGACATGATGAAGATGGCAAAAAAATAAGGGGAGAGCGGAAAGTCAACCCTAGTGGATCTAGGGTTTACCATGCTCCCGATCCAGATCTGGGTCACGGACGTCGAGGTTCACCGGAGTCGGGCTGGGGCTCGCCGGAGTTGCCCTCGCCGGAGCACGGGACGGCGGGCGCGGCGTCGGGGAGGCAGGGGCGGCGTGGCCGCGGGCGGTGAGGAGGATGGCACGACCGGGCGGTGCCGGCGTTGAGGCGGCGGCAAGGTGACGAGGAGGAGCACGGCGGAGCTCCGATGGAGTTCGGCGATGGCGGGCGGCGACCGGACGGGAGGAGGACGAAGACAGGCGGCGGCGGGCGCCGGCTGGGCCACGGGGGCTTCCCGCGGGCCGGGCGGGCCTCGGGCGGCGGCGCCGAAGCGGTCCCGCCCCGGGACAGGTGGCGTGGCCTAGTTGGGCAGCGGTGGTGGCGGACGTTTCTGGCATGGGCCGGACACGTCCGGTGCGCGGAGGAGGGAAAAATTAGGGTTTCGGGGGAAGAAGACCCGTGATTTCGAGAGGGGATCTACTTATAGGCATAGAGGGAGCTAGGAAGCTCCAAATGAGGTGTGGTTTGCGGCCACGCGATCATGACCGAATGCTCTAGATGATGGAAGGATTTTTGGTGTGCTGTGGGCCAAATTGCAAGGGTGTTGGGCTGCAAAACAAACGAGGCCTTCTCGGTCCCTCGATTAACCATTGGAGTATCAAACAAAGTCCAAATGGCACGAAACTTGACAGACGGTCTACCTGTAGTAAACCAAGGCCGCTTGGCAAGTCTCGATCCAATCCAGAAAATTTTAACCCCCACACACGAAAAGAGGTAGAAAGAGGCACCGGAGGAGATAGGACCGCTGGAATGCAAAACGGACAACGGGGAAAATGCTCGGATGCATGAGACGAACATGTATGCAAATGCAATGCACATGATGACATGATATGAGATGCATGACAAAGGCAACAACACACGGAGACAAAAGCCCAAACCCAAGGAAAATAAAATAACTTAGGCCGGAAACGGCAAGAGTTGGAGTACAGATAAGGTAAATTACATCCGGGGTGTTACAACACTCCACCACTATGAAAGGATCTCATCCCGAGATCTAGGACTGGAAAAATGCCGGGTACTCAGAATGGAGGTGATCCTCGCGTTCCCAGGTGGCTTCACAGTCGGAATGGTGTGACCACTTGACTTTGAGGAATTTGATTGACTTGTTGCGAGTCTTGCGCTCAGTCTCTTCAAGAATAGCAACTGGGTGCTCACGATAAGAAAGGTCTTCTTGGAGATTAATGTCTTCGAAGTTGACGGTACGGTCAGGGGTCTTGAAGCACTTGCGGAGCTGAGAGACATGGAACACGTCGTGCACATTTGCAAAGTTGGAGGGAAGCTCGAGTTGATAGGCGAGATCGCCTCTCTTGCTGACGATCTTGAAAGGACCCACGTCTCTAGGGGCAAGCTTCCCTTTGATACCGAAGCGACGAGTACCTTTCATTGGAGAGACGCGGAGGTAAACATGGTCTCCGATCTCGAAAGCCAAATCATGATGCTTACTATCATAGTAGCTCTTCTGGCACGATTACGCTGCTTTGAGGTTATCATGAATGACTTTACACATCTCTTTTGCCTCTGTGATCAAGTCATTTCCAAGAAGTTGACGTTCATCGGTCTCTGACCAGTTAAGAGGAGTACGGCACTTCCTGCCATAGAGAATTTCAAATGGGGCCTTGCCTGAACTCGCTTGAAAGCTGTTGTTGTAGGAGAATTCGGCATATGGAAGACAATCTTCCCACTTCATACCGAAAGAGATAACGCAAGCCCTGAGCATATCTTCCAGAATCTGATTGACAAACTCGACTTGGCCACTAGTTTGAGGATGAAAAGCTATGCTGAAACGGATGTTGGTGCCCATGGCCTTCTGAAAAGAATCCCAAAACTTCGAGGTAAAGATGATGCCACGGTCTGAAGAGATCAACTGTTGAAGACAATCCGAGAGGTATAAAGCTCCGCCAATTGAGCTACAGTGATAGACTCTTTGATAGGCAGAAAATGAGCCACTTTAGTGAGTTTGTCCATGACAACGAATATAGCATCATTGCCACGCTTGGACTTTGTAAAACCCGTCACGAAGTCCATCTCAATGTGGTCAAACTTCCATTCTGGAATGGCAAGAGGTTGGAGGAGACCAGCTGGTCGTTGGTGTTTTGCCTTCACTCTTCTGCAGACATCACATTCATTCACGAATTGAGCAATCTCGCGCTTCATTCGAGTCCACCAATACGCCTGCTTGAGGTCATTGTACATCTTTGTGCTCCCAGGGTGGATAGAGAGGGGTGAATTGTGAGCCTCGTTCATAATGACTTTACGGAGGTCACCTTTAGGCACAACAATGCGATCCTCGAAGAAGAGAGTATCCTTGTCATCAAGGCGCTAGCACTTGTACTTGGGTTGATTCTTGGCAATCCCAATCTTCACCTTCTTCACCATAGCATCAATAAGTTGAGCCTCACGAATCTAATCTTCCAAAGTAGGAGAGACTTGAAGGTTGGCGAGGAAACCTTTAGGAACAACTTGCAGATTGAGTTTGCGGAAAGCTTCACAAAGCTCGGGTTGGTAAGGCTTGAGAATCAAACTGTTGCAGTAAGCCTTCCTGCTCAATGCATCAACAATTACATTGGCCTTGCCTGGAGTATATTCGATGCTCGGATTATACACTTGAATCATTTCGACCCAATGAGTCTGCCGGAGGTTGAGATTAGGCTGAGTGAAGATGTACTTAAGACTCTTGTGGTCAGTGAAGATGTCCACTTTTCTTCCCAATAAGAGATGTCTCTAAGTCAAAAGAGCATGCTGTCGGGGAAACTGATCCACGAACACCTATGGGGCCGGCGGACCGGGCCCCTTTCGGTTCGGCGGGGGGCGGAGATCGCACGAAGAGTAGATCGAGGCGAGGCACACGAGCAGTTTACCCAGCTTCGGAGCTCTCCGGAGAGATAACACTCCTACTGCTGCCTGTCTGGTTGTATTATCTGGTGTTCTTGCTCTCGAGAGAGGGAGCATGATGTTTTCTGGGCTACGAATGAATCGAAGCGAATTGTCCGACCTCCTCTACGTTGCGCATGGGCCTCCTTTTATACGCTAAAGGGGTCACCGACAGGTGGCAACGCAGAGGAGGGTACAAACGTAAAAAGCGAGGTAGTTGATACAGTTACTTGTACAGTGCACCCTACCTAACCCTGACGGCAGGGGACAAGGGCATTAAATGCCCATCTGAGTCGCCCGAACAGTGCAGAAAAGGACCGTTAGGGGCGCCACCGTTCGCCACGATGGCGATCTTGTCAGCTTCGCATGCCACTGCGCACCGCTGGCTGCACAGCCTCCCGCCACGCGCGCCCGGAGAGGCCCCCAGAGCGACACGTTGGTGGATGCGCTGGAGCGTGGGCACAGAGTGGCCGCCTGCTGCGGCAAGCGCCTTGCCGCTGTTGTTATCTTGTCAGGTCCAGAAGCTCGTCGCTCCCCGGGCCTCGGGGTACCTTGTTTAGTCTTCCTGGCAAGCTCCTCTTACCGGGGCCTTGTTGCCTTGCCGGAGCGCGTGGCGCATCGCGGCAAGTTCCTTGGAGCGCCTTGGCCTTCCCGGCAAGCTCCTCTTGCCGGGGCCTTGTCTCCTTAGCTTAAATACTTTGTTCTTGGATGGCTCTAAGGGAACCTTGGGGGATCTTGGCGTTCGCCCGGCAAGCCTTCCCGCGGGGTGCTGCAACTGCCCGTGCACAAGTTCGGGGTACTAGGGTACCCCTATTCTAGTACATCGACAGGAGCCCCCGGGCCTGGGCCAGACACGGTGCCGAGCGCTGTTGGGCCAGGCCCAAGTCAGGGCACGGGCACACGCGGACTGGGCCACACCGAATCTTGCTCCGTATCCACCGCGCTCTCCCATAACAGCACGCCTTGAATGCGGCATCGTGGGAGAGATCGTGGGTGGTTGTTTATTTGGAAGGCCGAAACGTCCGCCCCGTCCCTCTTTATAAACAGAGGAAACAGGGGCAGTTCGTTCCCCCTTGCTGGTTGCTGCTACTTCATCTTCAAGAAACTCCGCCGCTCCCCCTTTCTTCTCGAAGCCGAGAGAGCAGCGCTCCACCCCCCATTGCCACCAGCATCACCAACGCCGTCGACCTTCCCCACCACCTCCGACAAGGGAAAGGGCGTGAAGTCGGCCGAGGCACAGCGGCTCGCGGCGCTGCGGAAGGAGCGGGCGATCTTCACCCCCCAGCTCGGCGTGCAGGAGCTGAGGGAGTACTTCTACCTCTTTTGGGCGACGGAGACGCGTGCGCATCCGCGCACGAGGGTACTCCCGGCCGCTGCTTCGGAGTTGGCTCCAAATGGGTACCCATTCTTCGCGCTATTCTTCTATTGCGGGCTCTGTCCGCCCTTCTCGGAGTTCTTCTGTGATATCATGAACACATATGGCTTCCGCCTCCTTGACTTCACCCCCAACGCTGTCCTGACCATGGCAGTTTTCGCACATTTGTGCGAAAACTTTGTCGGAGTCCATCCTAGTGTTGCCCTTTTCCGCCACTTCTTCATACCTCGGGTAGAGAGAGGAGAGCCGCTTGCCGGAGGGATTGCCTGGATCTCGAGAGTTGGCAAGAAAGAGGCGTACTTGGAGGGTGAGCTCCGCAGCAAGTGGGAGGAGTGGAGAGCGGAGTGGTGCTGGATCGTTGAGGAGAATCCGCAGCCCTTCACCGCCGTGCGCCAAACTCCAATAGTGCGCGGCAATGACTGGAGCAACGTGGCCCCGGAAGACGAGAGGCTGAAGATCGCCATCACTAGGATTCTTCGCCTCAGGCTTGCCGGGCTCACCGTAGGTGCTGTCGGGGCAGATTTCCTTCGTCGCCGCATTGCCCCCCTGCAGGAGAGGGGGAGGCCCGCTTGGGAATTCAAGAATTCGGCGGACATCATGAGGCTGCGGCCGGGCCTCAACTACAACTTCACCGTCTTGGAGATGGACGCAATGCTCTTGGAGTTATTCAAATGCGACCCCTAGCACCCATTCACACTGCCGAGGGGCGTAGTTCCTTTGTGCAATAACTCTTCGCTTGACCGGATCCGCGCCATGATGTCGTTGTGCGATTCCCACGGAATCGTCCCAACTTGGCAAGAGCCTGCAGATGACGTTGTGCGAGCGTTCTTCGACACCTTGGAGGAAGTGATGGTCCACGCTGACGAGCAGAAGAGCCTCACCCGTGACACCACCGACGAGGAGCTGCAGCGCATCGCCACTAGGGCGGAAGAGGTTGCGGCCGCAGCTGCCGCGGGCGCGTTTGGGTTCACTGTGGAGGAGGCGGAGGCTGCGGAGGCGGCAAACCTTGCTGAGCGCGCGGAGTTCATGGGCGAGGAGGAGCCTGCCGGTTCCGAAGCCGAGCCGAGCGAGGCCGGCGAGGAGGAGCCCGAGCCTTCAGAAAACTTGCCGCAGGCGGAGCCCCCGGCCCCGCCAAGAAGGCGCCTTCGCAGGGCCGGGGACGCAGCGGGGCGGTAGCCGAGTCAACAGCCGCCGAGCCGTGCGACGCGCTCTACCGCGGCAAGCAATGTTGCCGCGGGAGCGCCTCACGCAACAGCGGCAACTGGAGCGGGGTCTTCCCGGGCCACCGCCCCCGCCAAGCGGGCAAGGGATCCTACTCCTCCACCTCGCCGCACCGGAGGAGGGCCGGACTTCGATCTTTCCGCGCTCAGCTCCGACGAGGAGGAAGAAGAGTAAGTTTCTTTGGTGCTCTTGTAGTTCTTCAATATTGCTGCTTATATCTTGTATCTGACTTGCTCCAATCTGGACTCCTTTCTTTTCAGGACGCTGGCCCAGAGAGCGGCGAAGAGGGCCAAGGCCGCGGTGATCATCATCGACGATGACCCCATCGTGTCAGCAGGAGGTGGGTCCGAGACCACCTTGACGGACCCGGCAATCACTCCTCAAAGCAGCCCCCAGCACAGCCCCCAGCGTAAGTTCATAGTTTAGCCTTCTGCTGCCGGGCACGCTTGAGTGTTTTTTCCTTTGTTGATATCTTGCTTGTTGACTTGTGCAGGAGCAGAGCAGTCTCATCAGGAGCGCCCGGAAGCTGGTCCCGAAGTGCCACCTGCTTCGGCTGCGCAGGGAGGAGTCCCCGGCAAGGGAGCGCTCTCCGGCAAGGGGGAACTCTCCGGCAAGCTGCTGATCCTGCGGCGACCGAGGCCGCAACTGCAGATCTTGGCGCAGGTAATCCACTTGCCCAGAAACTTTCCTTTGGGTTCTACTTCTTCCGTTTTTCCTCTCTTGAATTTTTGATTGATTTTCCTCCCTTCTTCGTTCTTCAGACCCATCTGCGGCTGAGCCAATGGAGACAGAGGGCGCCGGCGAGGAAGGGGCCGGTGCTGACGAGGCCGCCGGCGAGGAGGCCGCCAGGGCTGCCACCGCAGAAGCCGGCGAGGGGTCGGGCGATCGCACTAACGACCCTGAGGCTGCAGGAGCACCAGGCGCTGCATCGACCGCCGATCCCTCTGCTGCTTCTGCGGAGCCGGGCTCCGAGGAGCCCCAGCCCGGCGCTTACTTGAAGGCCGGTGACGGTATCTTCATCAAGCTACCCTGGGCGTCGAGCTCCAGAGCGCCGGTCGAGGGGGAAACTTTCGACGGGGAGGTGCTCGCCTCTGCTGGACTGTCGTTGGTTGCCGCTATATACAGCAGCAACTTCTCTTGCGGCTTAGGTGTGACAAGCGTTGGAGTGGAGGACAGGTATCTCTTCAAGTCCTGCAGCGCAGCCTCCGCTTCCGGAGTCCATTTCATTGGACGTGCCTTTTTCAAAATTTTGAAAAATGGCAGGGCGCGCTCAGCAAATCTAGAGATAAATCTGCTGAGAGCAGCCATGCAACCGGCAAGCCTTCGTACATCCTTGACGCGCTTTGGTGCTTCGATCTGCTCAATGGCTTTGATCTTCTCGGGATTGGCTTCAATTCCCCGCTGAGACACGAAGAACCCGAGAAGCTTGCCGGAAGGGACTCCAAACACGCACTTCTCGGGGTTAAGCTTGAGGTTGATCTTGCGCAGGTTTGCAAATGTCTCGTCTAAATCTTGAATCAGGGTCGCCTTGTTCTTGCTCTTGACCACTATGTCATCCATGTAAGCTTCCACATTTCTGTGCATTTGCGGCTCAAAAGCATGTTGGACTACCCTTGCGAATGTTGAACCAGCATTCTTCAGACCGAAAGGCATCCGTATGAAGCAGTACGTGCCACACGGGGTGATAAATGCGGTTTTCTCTTCATCTTCTTCTGCCATGAAGATTTGATGGTATCCTGAGTACGCATCAAGAAATGAAAGCAAATCACATCCGGCTGTGGAGTCAACAATCTGGTCAATACGCGGCAAGGGAAATGGGTCTTTGGGACAAGCTTTATTAACATCAGTGAAGTCAATACAAAGCCTCCATTTCCCGTTAGCCTTGCGCACAACAACAGGATTGGCCAACCACGTGGGATGGAGCACTCCTCTGACAAGGCCTGCTGCTTCCAACTTCTTGATTTCTTCTGCGATGAATTCTTGGCGCTCTACTGCCTGCTTCCTGACTCTCTGCTTGACGGGCCGCGCATGAGGACAGACGGCAAGGTGGTGCTCAATTACTTTCCTGGGAACACCGGGGATATCAGACGGTTGCCACGCAAACACGTCGACATTCGCCCGCAGGAAAGCAACGAGCGCGCTTTCCTATTTGGGGTCAAGAGTGGCGCTGATGGTGAAGGTACCACCAGTGCCGCCCTCCTTGGCGGACACCTTCTTGGTCTCAGGTGGAGCTACCATTGCCTTCTTACGCTTGCCGGTGGAGCTCGATGGTGCGTCCTCGACGGTAGCGCAGCACTCCGAAGAGGTGCGCTTGCCGGAGTGGGCATCAGAGCTCTTGCCAGGCTTGGTCTTCTTCTTCCCCCCGGGAGCTTCAGCGGCAAGTGTCTTGCGTTCTGCTGCGGCTGCTGCTTCCCGGTAGATCTTGTCGGCATAGACAAGAGCATCCTTCTTGTCGCCAAGGACAGAGATGACACTTATTGGGTCTGGCATTTTCAGTACGTTGTACGCATAGTGAGAGGCTGCCATGAACTTGGCGAGTGCCGGTCGGCCAAGGATTCCATTGTAAGGTAATGGAAAGTCGGCAACGTCAGACGTGACCCTCTCAGTCCTAAAGTTCAGCTCGCTGCCAAATGTTACCGGCAACGTGATCTTTCCCTTTGGCTTGCTCCTTCCCGGGTTGACTCCCTGAAATGTGCCGGTCTCTTCGAGCTCACTGTCAGGGATCTGGAGTTTCTGGAGCACCGCGGAGGAGATCAGGTTCAAGTCGGCCCCGCCGTCAACTAGCATCTTAGTGACCTTGAGGTTGCGGATTGTTGGTGAAACCAACATCGGCAAGCATCCGACCGCAGTTATGCGATCCGGGTGGTCCTCAATATCAAAGATGATAGGCGTGCCGGACCATTTCAGAGGCTTGCGTGACTCGACGGGTGGTTCTGCTGCATTAACTTCCCGCACCCACTGCTTGAGCTGACGGTGCGAGGTATGCAGAGAAGCACCACCATCAACGCACAGGACCTCTATGGCTTTCTGGAACTCCTGCTCATCAGTCTCCTCATCATCCATGTCCTCATCGTCGTCGTCATCTTCATCCTTGTCGCGGCCACGAGGAGGTATGTCTCCTTGCCGCTGCTTGGCCTTGCCACGGCGTCCTCCTCGGCCGGGACTTTTCTTGCCGGATCCACCAGCTCCTTCCTGGGCCTTTTCCTTGTCGCGCCGCTCATATTCAGCTTTCTGTTGCTCAACAAGCTGTTCGACTTTCTTACAGTTCTGGAGATCATGGCCCTTGGTGCGGTGGATCTTGCAATATTGCTTGTTGGTGCCGTCCTGCTTGTCGGCGACCGCCACCTCCACGGCAACCTCCTTGCCAGAGTCACCAGCTTTGGCTTCCTTGGCGCCACCACCGTTGCCGGACTGCTCAACAACTAGCACCTCTTTGCCTTTCCTCCTTCTGTTGTTCCGCCGCCGGTTTTTCCTTGGCGGGGTAGCATCCTCACTGTCAGATCCTCCCGCTCCTACATTCTCTCCGGGGAGTCTCCTCCCTTCCTTAGCACGTGCACACTTGTCGGCCAGTGCACATAACTCGCTGACGTCCCTGATCTTGCACATCACCATTTCCTCCCGCATCCTGCGGTTCCGCATGTTCTGATGGAACGCGCTGATCACCGCGGCAGGGTGGACGTCTGGGATGTTGTGCTGCACACTACTGAATCTTTGAATGTACTTGCGCAGGGGCTCTCCTTCCTTCTGGGCGAGCAGATGAAGATCACTCTCCTGGCCATGAGGCTTGTGTTCTCCTGTAAAGGCGCCGACAAACTGGTGGCACAGATCGGCCCAAGAGGATATAGAGTTGTCCGGCAAGTGCATGAGCCAGGATCTGACGTTGGGCTTGAGCACCAGCGGGAAGTAGTTGGCAAGGATCTTGTCATCTCGTCCCCCGGTAGCCTGTACCGCAATGGTGTAGATGCTGAGGAACTCCGACGGATGCGTCTTGCCGTCGTACTTCTCCGGTACGTCTGGCTTGAAGTTCTTTGTGCTGGGCCACTGGACTTGCCGCAGCTCACGAGTGAACGCAGGACAACCTACCACGTACGGCAGATCGCCTGGTTCCCCTGGCGCATGCATGTCAACAGAGGGCCCAGCGCGCTTGTCGGATTGACGTCGCGCTTCTCTTTGGCGCTCGATGCGGGTTTGAGCGTCTTCTTGTTGTCGATCATGAAGAACTTGGCGCTGATCGCGACGAGCTCGTGGATCCGACGATGCAGTGGAGTCGCTGTCGAGGTGGATCCGGCGAGTCGGCGATCTTGGCCTTCGGGGCGGTGATTGCATGGTAGTTGCACCTCCGCCCGTTTCGTCGCCACCGGCTCGTGTCCGGCAACCCTGCCGCGGCGGCGACGCGCTGGGCCGCCGTGGAGTGTCTCCGTTGGTGTAGCCGATGAGACTCTGAATGGTGGCCCTCCATTCGTCGATCTTGTCCGACGTCGAAGGGTAATCTAGGAGAAGTTGAGCTCGTGCCAAAGCTTCTGCTGGAGTGGTGGGTAACAGTGGCGGACGGCGCGAGGAGCGAGACGTGCTCGAACTTCTAACTATGTTAGAAGGAGCAGTATCCCGTCCGGGCGACCGTGCCCCGCTCGTGCCAGCATGCGGGCGTGCATGCTGGTCTTGAGCGCCCCGAGATCCACCAGCTTGGTCTTGGCCTATCATGCGAATGGCACTACTAGTGCCATGACGCTGTTGATCTTGCGCCTCCTGAGAGTGGCGTGGAACATGTACAGTCGCCGAGGTTTGTGCAGCCTTGTTCTTGGACCTGGCAGCATCATGAGCTTCCTCGTCGACGTCCTTTCTTCCGCCGGCGTCCATTCCACCACCCGTTTGCTCCAACGGTGGCGGAAGTGACATGGACGGAGCGGCTGCCGCCGAAGTCTTCTTCTTCGGTGGCATGTTGATGAAGGGAATAAAGATCTAGCTCGTGTGAACGCCGGATCAGGTTCACACAATCTCGACACCCCCTACCTGGCGCGCCATAGATGTCGGGGAAACTGATCCACGAACACCTATGGGGCCGGCGGACCGGGCCCCTTTCGGTTCGGCGGGGGGCGGAGATCGCACGAAGAGCAGATCGAGGCGAGGCACACGAGCAGTTTACCCAGCTTCGGAGCTCTCCGGAGAGATAACACTCCTACTACTGCTTGTCTGGTTGTATTATCTGGTGTTCTTGCTCTCGAGAGAGGGAGCGTGATGTTTTCTGGGCTACGAATGAATCGAAACGAATTGTCCGACCTCCTCTACGTTGCGCATGGGCCTCCTTTTATACGCTAAAGGGGTCACCGACAGGTGGCAACGCAGAGGAGGGTACAAACGTAAAAAGCGAGGTAGTTGATACAGTTACTTGTACAGTGCACCCTACCTAACCCTGACGGCAGGGGACAAGGGCATTAAATGCCCGTCTGAGTCGCCCGAACAGTGCAGAAAAGGACAGTTAGGGGCGCCACCGTTCGCCACGATGGCGATCTTGTCAGCTTCGCATGCCACTGCGCATCGCTGGCTGCACAGCCTCCCGCCACGCGCGCCCGGAGAGGCCCCCAGAGCGACACGTTGGTGGATGCGCTGGAGCGTGGGCACAGAGTGGCCGCCTGCTGCGGCAAGCGCCTTGCCGATGTTGTTATCTTGTCGGGTCCAGAAGCTCGTCGCTCACCGGGCCTCGGGGTACCTTGTTTAGTCTTCCCGGCAAGCTCCTCTTACCGGGGCCTTGTTGCCTTGCCAGAGCGCGTGGCGCGTCGCGGCAAGTTCCTTGGAGCGCCTTGGCCTTCCCGGCAAGCTCCTCTTGCCGAGGCCTTGTCTCCTTAGCTTAAATACTTTGTTCTTGGATGGCTCTAAGGGAACCTTGGGGGATCTTGGCGTTCGCCCGGCAAGCCTTGCCGCGGGGTGCTGCAACTGCCCGTGCACAAGTTCGGGGTACTAGGGTACCCCTATTCTAGTACACCAACACATGCACAACTGCCGCCAACTCGAGGTCATGAGTGGGGTAGTTCTTCTCGTTGGGCTTCAACTGGCGAGAAGTATACGCCACAACTTTCTTCTCTTGCATCAACACTGCGCCATGACCTTGAAGAGAGGCATCGCAGAAGACCTTGAACGGTTTGGATTCATCAGGAGGAGTCGGAACTGGAGCAGTGACTAATTTCTCTTTCAGAGTGTTGAAAGCGATGTCACATTCCGGAGCCAAACGTACTTGACGTGCTTCTAGAGAAGGTTGGAAAGAGGCTTCGCGATCTTTGAGAAGTTCTCAACGAACCTTCGACAGTAGCTTGCGAGACCAAGGAAGCTGTGGAGTTGCTTCATGTTCTGAGGTGGTTCCCAATTCACAATTACAGACACCTTCTCAGGATTCACCGCTATGCCCTTGGCAGAGATGATATGCCCAAGATAGAGAACCTCATGGAGCCAAAACTCGCACTTTGAGAACTTGGCGTAGAACTGATGTTCTGTGAGCTTATCGAGCACCAAACGCAAGTGCTTGCCATGATCTTCCTTGTTCTTGGAAAAGACCAAAATGTCATCGAGGTAGACCAAGACGAAGTCATTTGTGTAGGCGTTGAAGATGAAGTTCATCATGCGAGAGAATGTCGGAGGAGCGTTGACGAGGCCAAAAGACATGACAGTGTATTCATATGAACCATAGCTTGTTTTGAAAGCCATCTTGGGGATACCTTGCTCACGAATTCGGATCTGGTGATAGCCCATACGGAGATCAAGCTTGGAGAATACTTGGGCACCTTTGAGTTGTTCAAACAGCTCGTTGATGTTGGGAAGTGGGTACTTGTTCTTTATAGTCTTCTTGTTCAATGGACGGTAGTTAACACAAAGTCGGTCCATTCCATCCTTCTTCTTCACAAAAAGAACTCCACAACCCCACGGAGAAGAACTAGGTCAGATGAGACCCATTCGCTCTTGAATATCGAGTTGCTTCTTCAGCTTCTTCAACTCTTCAGGTCCAAGCTTGTAAGGACATTTGCAAACAGGTTCCGTGCCAGGCTCAAGATCGATGACGAATTCAACTGGCCGGTGTGGAGGCATTCCTGGAAGCTCTTCTGGAAAAACGTCTTGATATTCGCAAATGACTGGAATTTGAGAGATGGCATCCGGTTCACCCTTCTCATTGAGAGAAAATAGACGGATGGTATCATCACGAGCGGCAAAGACAATTACATCCTCAGACGAATGAGTCAATTGAATCTGCCTGGCAGCACAATCAAGTTGAGCCTTGTGCTTAGAAAGCCAATACATTCCGAGAATAAGATCAATATTCGAGTCACCAAGAACCATAGGAGAAGACAGAAATTTGTAGTCACCCAAAGTGATAGTAACATCCGGAACAATGGAGTTAGCATTCATGCGCCTACCGGGAGAGATAACTGCTATCGGTCTAGGCAAAACTTGCAAAGCCAACTCATGCTTAGATGCAAAAGGTCTTGAGATGAAACAATCTGATGCACCAGTGTCAAAAAGAACTTTTGCAAGAATATCGTTAACATGAAGGTTACCCATGATGACATCTAATGAGTCCTCTGCCTGAGCTGCATTCATCAAGTTGACCTTGGCGTGCTTGGGGTTATGCTTGACCACATCTGTACTTGCAGATCTCATAGGAGGAGGAGGAGGGAGACGCCTCTGATTGAAGCATTTGTTGGCATAGTGACTCTTTTGTTGGCACTTGTTGCACGTGACCTCCGAGAGTGGACGGTGATACGGAGCACTTGATCTTGGAGCTTGAGACGAAGTCTTGTTCTGAAAGCCAGGGTTGGGTGGGTGGGAAGATCCACTGCCACCTTTGCTCTTCTGCGGATAAGGCTGACAGAATGGAGGAGGAGGAAGCCAATACTTCTGCTGCTTAGCCACTTGAGTTGAGGAAGAAGGAGTTGCATCTCTGACTCGCTTCTTGGAAGCATCGCACTTCAGTTGAGTAGTCTCTTGCTTCATTGCCATGTTGTAAAACTCATCGTACCTCTTGGGCTCGAAGAGGACAAGAGCTACCTGGATTTCTTCTCTGAGACCACCCCTGAACTGGTATATCATGCTCTTCTCGTCAGGGACGTCTTTCTTAGCAAAACGAGCGAGCTTCTAAAACATCTTGTTGTACTCGTAAACAGACATAGAGCCTTGCTTTAGGTTGCGTAATTCCGCACGCTTGCTTTCAACCACGCTTTGGGGAATATGATGAGCTTTGAAGTCTTGACGGAATTAATCCCAGGTAATCACACGGCCTCCTCTGGAATCTTTGTACTGCTCAAACCATTCTGCAGCTTGGTCTTTGAGTTGGAAGGAAGCGAACTTGACAAAGTCCTCAGGCCTGATGTTACTGCACTCAAAATGCTTGCATATGTCCACGAGCCAATCATCAGCGTCTGTTGCCTCAACACAATTGCTGAAGGTCTTTGGCTGGTTAGCAAGGAACTGGTTGAGTGTAGCAAAGTGATTCTGATTGTTGCCATGACCCTGGTTCCCTTGGTTGCGCTCTTGAAGAAATTGCATGATCAGCTGCGTGTTTGCATTGGTAGCGGCCATCACAGCTTGCCATGCCTCCGGAGGTGGAGGTGGTGGTGGCGGATCAGGATTCGGAGTCGTGCGCGTTGGAGGAGCCATCCTGAAGAGGTTGACATCCGGTAGCACATTGACAGACAAATATTGAAGCTGAATCAAACGAGTTGAAATTGCAACATATAGTCTTCACATCCGAACAAAATGAACGAATGCATTCCAATTGAAATGGTCACATATCCATAAATTGAGAAGCCACTTAGAATTGAGGTAGAAGAAAAAAACAACAAGGTACGGAACAAGAACGAATACTCGGTAAGGATCACCCAATCTCAAACCAAATATCCGTGGAAGAAGAACTAGAGCTACAAGAATTCCCTCCTATGAAACTCCCGAACCTTTCCGGTTATGCAATCAGGTGTTGGGGATACAGGGGAAGCATAATATCTCACCCAAATCTAGCAAATTCTACATCCAGTTGTATCCATCCTTCAACACATAACCGAGAAAAACTTCGGAAATCATTTACCTCAACCTTCGAAAAGCATCTGTTATACAAGTTATGGCAATACTCCCGAACTCCCGCCCCAGTACTAGGTGGCGTCGAGGTTATCTCACCAACAACTGCATAAAAGAGATTTTCGATGTCGGCGGAAATCAGGTATTCTAGAATCTCAACGATAAAATTGTGACGACAACACCTCGGAGATCAACTCCCCGGGACACTGCCACAACCCCTAAATGATAGGAGGCACCAAGAACAATGTTCTCATCACAAATCGATCGGAACGATTCCAAGATACCCGCGTGATCCTAATTTTTTTTGTGAAATTTGAGAAGAGAAGAGTCAAAACTCTACGTCAGGATGCCTTACCAGAGCGATGAAGGGACTGGGGAGTAAAAAGAATTCCTAAACTCTCCGATATATAATTCCTAAATGACTCAAAACATTTTTCTAGACTCAACAACGCCAACGATTCGATCAAGCAGGGGGCTCCTAAGGTCGGGGAAGGCTCTGATTACCAACTTGTAACGCCCTCGATGCGGCTATATCTCCTACGTGTCGAAGCACGACTTAGAGGCATAACCGCATTGAAAGCAATGTCGCAAGTAAGGTAATCTTCACAACAACCCATGTAAATAGATAAAAGGGAAAGGATACATAGTTGGCTTGCACTCGCCACGTCACACAAATACATGAATAACATTACAATTATCCAATACACTCATGGTCCGACTACGGTACCAAAATAAAGATCAACCCCCACATGCGACACGGTCCCCGATCGCCCCAACTGGGCACCACTACTGATCATCTGGGAAAGACACATAGTAACAGCGAGAGTCTTCATCAAACTCCCACTTGAGCTCAAGTGCGTCGTCTGGAACAGTATCATCGGTCCCTGCATCTGGTTTTGGAAGTAAACTGTGAGTCGTGGGGACTCAGCAATCTCGCACCCTCGCGATCAAGACTATTTAAGCTTATAGGTAAGGCAAAGGTATGATGTGGAGCTCAGCAAGCGACTAGCATATATGGTGGCTAACCTATTCGCAAAAGAGAGCGAGAAGAGAAAGCAAAGCACGGACGAAGAACTATGATCAAGAAGTGATCCTAGAACAACCTACGTCAAGCATTACTCCAACACCGTGTTCACTTCCCGGACTCTGCCGAGAAGAGACCATCACGGTAACACACGAGGTTGATTCATTTTAATTAAGTTAAGCTTAATGTTATCTACAATCGAACATTAACAAATTCCCATCTGCCCATAACCGCGGGCACGGCTTTCGAAAGTTCAAATCCCTGCAGGGGAGTCCCAACTTAGCCCATCACAAGCTCGCATGGTCAACGAAGGATATTCCTTCTAGCGGGAAGACCCGATCAGGCTCAGAATCCCGGTTACAAGACATCCTCGACAATGGTAAAACTAAACCAGCAACACCGCCCGAATGTGCCGACAAATCCCGATAGGAGCTGCACATATCTCGTTCTCAGTGCACACCGGATTGTCCAAGGTTCCGGTAGGCCAACCCAGAGTTGCCCCTGGTGGCCACCGGCAGCTGACAGGTTGGACCAACACTCAGAGGAGCACTGGCCCGGGGGTTTAAATAAAGATGACCCTTGAGTCAGCGGAACCCAAGGGAAAAGAGGCTAGGTGGCGAATGGTAAAACCAAAGTTGGGCATTGCTGGAAGAGTTTTATTCAAGGCGAACTATCAAGGGGTTCCCATTATAACCCACCCGCGTAAGGAACGAAAAATCGGGGAACATAACACCGATGTGACGGAAACTAGCGCGGCAAGAGTGGAACAAAACACTAGGCAAAAGACCGAGCCTTCCACCCTTTACCAAGTATATAGGTGCATTAAGATAAATAAGATAATATGGTGATATCCCAACAATAAACAATGTTCCAACAAGGAACGATCTCCAATCTTCACCTACAATTAGCAACGCTATAAGAGGGCTGAGCAAAGCGGTAACATAGCCAATCAACGGTTTGCTAGGACATGGTGGGTTAAAGGTTTGACATGGCAATTTGGGAGGCATGATAACTAAGTGGTAGGTATCGTAGCATAGGCATAGCAAAAGAGCGAGCATCTAGCAAGCAAAGATAGAAGTGATTTCGAGGGTATGATCATCTTGCTTGCAAAGTTGTCAGAGTTGAGTTGATCCTCGTAAGTGAACTCAACGGGCTCCTCGTTCGTGAACTCATCTCCTGACTCTACCCAAACAAGACAAACAAGCAAAAGGAGCACAATCAACCACGTGCAATGCTCAAACAACGTGATGCAAACATGGTATGCTATGCGGGATGCGATATGTGATGCATATGCAAGATTTGACAAGGAATGATAGAACCTGGCCTCAACTTGGAAACAAAGAGTGCCACTGGAAAGGTGAGGTGATTACGGTTCAAATCGATATAAAGATCACTGGAATCGGATGCACGGTTTGGAAATGACAAGCAAAACAAATATGGCACCGGTCTGCAATAATCAGCAAGTAGCCATCTAAATGCATCAAGATAAATATGCTACAGCACTCAAACATGACAACAAAATACATGGCAAGGATCCACTCATGATGCTTGACAAAAGATGAACACTGAGCTACGGCTAATTCATCCATTAACAGGTTCAAACAAGCATGGCAAAAGTGCAAATGATAAGAGGTTTCAGATTTAGTGAAATTAACACAAGTCTGGAATTTATCATCAGGAAGCACACTTTAGAGCATGAAAACTACAAGCTACAGGAAATTAACATGGCAAAGCAAGGCATGGCACGAAGCTACTCAAAGCACTTAACAAAAGTCCCTTAGTGACCTTGAGCCAAAAGGGATCATAAAATACAATTGCAAGCATGTGAACATGGCAAAAACATAAACAGATCTCAGACTTTGTGAAAAACTGGAGCATGCAAATCAGTTAACGAGTAGGCATGTTCACGAGCTCGATGCACTCACTACAGAGCATGGCATGACAAACTAAGCATACACCCATAAATAATACATGACATAGAAGCTAGACATGGCAAGAACAACAACATAGCATGCACGGATCAATAGCAACATCCTCAGCAAAATCGCTAACATGTCAACAATCTGCCAGGATTCACGATATAACAAAAGAAGAGCTCGATTGACTCAAGCTAGGATGCTCCATAAATGCAAACAAAGATATGGATGGATAGATCACCACAATATTAACAAATCATCCTTACTGATCATCCTCAAAAGAGGCACGGATCACTAGGAAACAACATGAACATATGGCATAACGACAAAATCAGGACAAGGACTTAAGGTAAATTACATAGTACAGATAAGGGATGTAATTTGATTTTGTCGTTATACCATATGTTCATGTTGTTTCCTAGTGATCCGTGCCTCTTTTGAGGATGATCAGTAAGGATGATTTGTTAATATTGTGGTGATCTATCCATCCATGTTTTTGTTTGCATTTATGGAGCACCCTAGCTTTAGTCAATCGAGCTCTACTTTTGTTATATCGTGAATCCTGGCAGATTGTTGACATGTTAGCGCTTTTGCCGAGGATGTTGCTATTGATCCATGTAGGCTATGTTGTTGTTCTTGCCATGTCTAGCTTCTATGTCATGTATTCTTGATGGGTGTATGCTTAGTTTGTCATGCCATGCTCTGTAGTGAGTGCATCGAGCTCGTGAACATGCCTACTCGTTAACTGATTTGCATGCTCCAGTTCTTCACCAAGTCTGAGATTTGTTTATGTTTTTGCCATGTTCACATGCTTGCAATTGTATTTTATGATCCCTTTTGGCTCAAGGTCACTAAGGGACTTTTGTTAAGTGCTTTGAGTAGCTTCATGCCATGCCTTGCTTTGCCATGTTAATTTCCTGTAGCTTGTAGTTTTCATGCTCTAAAGTGTGCTTCCTGATGATAAATTCCAGACTTGTGTTAATTTCACTAAATCTGAAACCTCTTATCATTTGCACCTTTGCCATGCTTGTTTGAACCTGTTAATGGATGAATTAGCCGTAGCTCACTGTTCATCTTTTGTCAAGCATCATGAGCGGATCCCTGCCATGTATTTTGTTGTCATGTTGGAGTGTTGTAGCATATTTATCTTGATGCATTTAGATGGCTACTTGCTGATTATCGCAGACCGGTGCCATATTTGTTTTGCTTGCCATTTCCAAACCGTTTATCCGATTCCGATGATCTTTATATCGATTTCAACCGAAATCACATCACCTTTCCATGGCACTCTTGGATTTCCAAGTTGAGGCCAGGTTCAATCATTCCTTGTCAAATCTTGCATATGCATCACATATCTCATCCCGCATAGCATACCATGTTTGCATCATGTTGTTTGAGCATTGCACGTGGTTGATTGTGTTCATTTTGCTTGTTTGTCTTGTTTGGGTAGAGCCGAGAGATGATTTCGTGAACGAGGAGCCTATTGAGTTCGCTTACGAGGATCAAGTCAACTCTGACAACTTTGCAGGCAAGATGATCATACCCTCGAAATCACTTCTATCTTTGCTTGCTAGATGCTCGCTCTTTTGCTATGCCTATGCTACGATACCTACCACTTGCTTATCATGCCTCCCAAATTGCCATGTCAAACCTTTAACCCACCATGTCCTAGCAAACTGTTGATTGGCTATGTTACCGCTTTGCTCAGCCCCTCTTATAGCGTTGCTAATTACAGGTGAAGATTGGAGATTGTTCCTTGTTGGAACATTGTTTATTGTTGGGATATCACCATATTATCTTGTTTATCTTAATGCACCTACATACTTGGTTAAGGGTGGAAGGCTTGGACTTTTGCCTAGTGTTTTGTTCCACTCTTGCCGCCCTAGTTTCCATCATATCGGTGTTATGTTCCCGGATTTTGCGTTCCTTACGCGGTTGGGTTATAATGGGAACCCCTTGACAGTTCGCCTTGAATAAAACTCTTCCAGCAATGCCCAACTTTGGTTTTACCATTCGCCACCTAGCCTCTTTTCCTTTGGGTTCCGCGGACTCAAGGGTCATCTTTATGTAAACCCCCGGGCCAGTGCTCCTCTGAGTGTTGGTCCAACCTGTTAGCTCCCGGTGGCCACCAGGGGCAACTCTGGGCTGGCCTACCGGAACCTTGGACAATCCGGTGTGCACTGAGAAAGAGATAAGTGCAGCTCCTATCGGGATTTGTTGGCACATTCGGGCGGTGTTGCTGGTTTAGTTTTACCATTGTCGAGGATGTCTTGTAACCGGGATTCCGAGCCTGATCGGGTCTTCCCGCTAGAAGGAATATCCTTCATTGACCGTGAGAGCTTGTGATGGGCTAAGTTGGGACTCCCCAGCAGGGATTTGAACTTTCGAAAGCCGTGCCCGCGGTTATGGGCAAATGGGAATTTGTTAATGTCCGGTTATAGATAACATGAAGCTTAACATAATTAATATGAATCAACCGCGTGTGTTACCATGATGGTCTCTTCTCGGCGGAGTCCGGGAAGTGAACACGGTGTTGGAGTAATGCTTGACGTAGGTTGTTCTAGGATCACTTCTTGATCATAGTTCTTCGTTCGTGCTTTGCTTTCTCTTCTCGCTCTCTTTTGCGAATAGGTTAGCCACCATATATGCTAGTCGCTTGCTGCAACTCCACATCATACCTTTGCCTTACCTATAAGCTTAAATAGTCTTGATCGTGAGGGTGCGAGATTGCTGAGTCCCCGTGACTCACAGTTTACTTCCAAAACCAGATGCAGGGACCGATGATACCGTTCAAGATGATGCGCTTGAGCTCAAGTGGGAGTTCGATGAAGACTCTCACCGTTACTATGTGTCTTTCCCAGATGATCAGTAGTGGTGCCCAGTTGGGGCGATCGGGGACCGTGTCGCATGTGGGGGTTGATCTTTATTTTTGTACCGTAGTCGGACCATGAGTGTATTGGATGATTGTAATGTTATTCATGTATTTGTGTGACGTGGCGAGTGTAATCCAACTATGTATCCTTTCCCTTTTATCTATTTACATGGGTTGTTGTGAAGGTTACCTTACTTGCGACATTGCTTTCAATGCGGTTATGCCTCTAAGTCGTGCTTCGACACGTAGGAGATATAGCCGCATCGAGGGCGTTATAGAGGGCATTGATCGAGGAAGTTGATGTGCTTAATGAAGAAGAAGAAGAAGAAGCAACAAAACTAAAGCAAGCAGAGAAATCCCAGCATGACAATAATGCCGAGCAAGTAGAAAATATTGAACACAACGGAACTGGTTCTATCAAAAAAGAAACAATTCTTCCACCTCATGTTTCAAACACAAGAGGAAGGAAGAAAGGGGGCGACGCAACCCAAAAAAAGGTTGCATGCAAGGAGAAAAATGATGACAAAAACAGTAAGCCACAGCCTGAGCTGGACAGTGATGGTCACCCACTGCGAATAAGAAGGCGCAAGACATGTAATGACATCAGCGGCCACAATTCCAGGGCATATACAAAAAGACATGAACAAGAAAAACGAGGACATGGCGATGCACAACCAAACAGAAATTCCACTCACAGCACTAAGAAATGGACAAAATAGAGATGTTGTAGCATGTGCAAAAAGAGGAAGAGACACAATTCAAGAACCTGCCCCAAAAGAACAAGATCAGAAAATGAGGAAGACGAAGAAGATGAAATCAAAGAAGAAGATGGTGACACAACTGAAGAAGAAATGTCTTATGAAGAAGAAGATGAAGAAGAGGAGGAAGAAGAAGAAGAGAGTGAAGAGGACGAAGAACATGAAGAAACTGAAGAAGAAGAAGAAGTGGCTTATGAAGAAAAAGATGATGAAGATGAGGAATAGCAAAAAGAGAGTGAAGAGGACGAAGAACATGAAGAAACAATGCCAACAAGACCACCACAAGGGAATGCTGCTGTACAAAAACAACCGAGAATGACACCACTTTCAAAAAATAAGGTAGGAGCACAAAATGATGCAGTTCACAGCGCTAGAAAATGAAAGCCACCATCAACCAGCACACGGGGAGCAAAGAAGGATGCAGTTCACAGGACTAAAAAACAAAAGCCGCAATCAGCCAGCACGCGGGGAGCAAAGAAGGATGCAGTTCACAACACTGAAAAACCAAAGCCGCAATCAGCCAGCACGCGGGGAGCAAAGAAGGATACAGTTCAAAGCACTGGAAAACGAAAGCAGCCATCAACCAGCACGCGGGGAGCAAAGAAGGATGCAGTTCACAATGCTGAAAAATAAAAGCAGCCATCAACCAGCACGCAAGGGGCTACAAACACAATGGTGCGGAGACAAGAACAAGCAACACCGCCACGGAAAACAAAAGAAAGTGCAACATTAGACAAGCTCCAGTCACCGCGGAGAACCAGCAGGTTAACGAGCAAATAGATGAACTTCAATAAATTAATCATATGCATAGAAGTTTGCTTATCTGTATGACTTATGTATCAGTTTAAATTTTGTGTAAACACAAATTTCTCGCTGACAATGAGTTATTCAACTAAACCATGTAAACAGAAATGGTGTATAGAGTATACCATATATATAGCAGTCTACAGTAAAACATTGACACATTTTGATCCAAAAACCATGTAAAAAATGCAGTTATCTCACTGGCAGCATGAAGTTCAAAATAATAATTGAAGCGGTTTAGATCACAAAAGTGCTTATTACAAAACACATCAATAAGATGAAGCGTTCGACACGCAAAAGTACTTATTACAAATCAACCTCATAACCTTAACCAATCATGTCAAACGTGATTCTAATCGTACGATGCTCGAGTTCAAAGAAGTTGAGGACAACAACCTGCTCAGTCTTTAGGGCACTATCAATGACAAATTCCTTCCACCCTTTCTGCAGACACAGCCGCCCGTCAATGCCTACACGGTACTTGGCTGGTTTAAGGTGTCCATTACCAAGAACAACTTGGAGAATTCCCTTCTTCTTGAGTCGGAGATACCTAACAGCTCATTGGGGAATTTTCTGCAAAAAAAATTAAAACTGTTTGGCGACGCTACTAGCAGTACAATTCTCATACTTTACATAGACCAGTAAGAACCTACACACAGTACAGACACGAGCAAGATGAAGTGTACATCAGTCCAAAAAGCGGTATAGATTAAAGGCAATCTAATGTGCAATACGGAACTTGCAAACAAGTAGTACGCTTATAACTATTACGAAGTTCTTGAGACTACCTGCATGTAGTACACACCGTACAAGCGGGGAAAATTGTAGAAACTATTACTGCTCATCTAGTATCTAAGTAGTTCACATATTGTAACCATGCAAAAATAAAACACGAGCTCCATGCCCACAAGCAAAAAAATAAAAACAAGATATAAGTACAAAGTGCAGTACACTTCAATAAAACAAAATAAGTGTGTTCCTAAGAAACTAGAAGTTCACACTAGTATGGAATTATACAAAAAATAGAAAACACAAAAAAATCAGATCAAGCGAAAAATACCATCTTGTAGTGAGTCTCCACATCTATTGGCGTAAGCTGATGGACAAAAGGACTTGTGCGGCCAAGGCCACGGCGAAGCAGGGCGGAATAGAATGCAGAAACCTTGATGTGGCCCATATCCAATCCTTCCGTGAATATTGTGTCATATGCAAGCTGCTCTGCTCGCCTAGCTCGGCACAATACCTTCCCCCACGATGAGCACGACAGGCCTGCGAGCAAGCTGAGCAATCGCAGTGCATCGGCACACCACAACCATGGCCGCAGCAGGAGAGATTCACGCAGGGGCCTGAAGCCATCGCAACAAAAACCTAGAAAAGGGAAAACATAAAGAGAGGCTGGAGAAAGGAGAGAAGTTGCGGCTAGAGGAGAAATGAACAACAAAGGAAGGTTAGAAGTTTGCCTACATTTATAGAAGAGCATTACAAAAAGGTCAAAACTAAAAATTAAAGGGGAGTTAATGAAAATTATGTTACCAAGAATGAAGGACAATCAATAAAGGCTTGTGTTACCAAAGAAAAAGGAACCAAAAAATAAGGAGTACTTTCACTGCAGCAATTCCCACGAACTAACCCTAGACCATTAAATAATAATTCTCTAAAAAGTTATAATCTATAGACCATTTTATGTGTGCAGTTCTCCAAAATATTACCAGGAAGTTCATTATATGTGTGCATGAAGTGCAGTACATGCTCAAAATGAAGCACAAGAGAAGCACTTTTTGCGCAGTGCACAAAGCAGAAATAGTGCACCTGATGTAGTCCTTAAATGTAAGTCATGCAGTCCGCAGCGTTGGCATAAACAATCACAACTTTGGCGCAAAGAAGGATGTACGCAGTGCAAAATGTGTACACCTGCAGCACAGGACTATGACGAATGCAGTGCACATAGAGGCACCAAAGCAGTGCACACGCGTACACTAGAAAAAAGGACACGTAAGAGGAAAACAATAAAGAAAAATGCTACCCATGTAGTGCACAAAAATGTAACGCAAACATGTGTAGTACAGAATGCGTGCACATGTAGTACCGAACCCTGATCAATGTAGTGCACAGATGATTTACTAAGCAGTGCACGCCCCTACATTGGAAAAAATACTTAAGAGAGAAAAATACAAAGAAAAAAATTGACCACCACAGGTGTAGCCAACCCCAGCCAGTCTCGTAGTAGGTCTGCACCCACAGAAGGCGAGTCGTTCTGAGTCACAATGCATGGGGCCGGCCACACATGGGCCCATAGGTCAGAGAGCATAGAGCAGCGAGCGTCGTGTATAAGCGCCCAAATAAGTAACCAGAGGAGTCCGATACGGCGGCCTCGCCAGCGCTTATAAACAGGTCGGGCGCGCCTTCCGCGGGCGAGGTGGGACTAAATATTAGGCCGCACACAACGCATCGGGAACCAGCTGTGCTCACAGGCCGACTTGGGCCCAATGCGTCTTCACTACCCGAACATAGGCCCAACAAGGCCCACTAAGAAAAAACAATAAGTTCAAAAATAAAATATCAAAGAAAAATGAGAAACATTTTTTAAATGAATAACAACAACAACAACAAAAATGTGTGTGGGCACTACCAGAAACTGTAGTTCTCTATTAATAAATAAAACGCAGGAAGCCCGAAGTCAACGTACAAATGCAGTCCGCCACGTACAACAATGCAGTTCTCCACGTTGAAGCATGAAGTATTCTTTTTTCTGAAATGCAGTTCTCTTTACACTGCAATGCAGTATGGCTAAAATGAAGAATGCATCCCTGTTACTTAAGCAAAGCAGTCTGACACCCCTACCCACACTACCCTCCATCCACACAAAAGCTGCATTACTATCAAAAAAAGAGAAAAAAGAAAGAACTCAATCAAAAAACTAAATGTGCGTACATCTGTGTGAATCCTAATCCGATATAATTCAGTGTACGAACAATAAATTTCACTTCAATGCAGTACACTATGTGGACATACGCAGTTCTATTCTGATAGCAAAGAAGTGCACTTGGAAAATTCACCGAAAACACAATCATCACATTTTCTGATAGTTGTGTTAATACCTTGAACTAGTCACGAAAAAAGAGGCGACGACGCTTCAGATTTCCAATGCATTAACAGAGCCTCCTCATAGCAGAACCTCTCTGCAGTTGCCACGTAACTAAAAACAGAGCCCCACCACACTACCACCCCACTCCACCTCTCCCACGTCTTGTCAAGGAGTAGAGGAGAAAACACAAGTGCTTCGTCCCCCCCCCAAAAAAAACCCCATTGCATCTTCTTCTCCACACTTCCTTTCACTAACCTCTCTCTCCAGAAAAAACACGAGAGAGCAGAGGAGAGTCATGGCGGATGCACCTCTGTACAAGCAGCGCCGCACGTACACGAGAGAGCTCCATGACGTCGACCTCCACAACAACCACAAGATCCACGTCGTTTGCACAAGCAAGGGTGAAGACGTGGACAAGATGTTGTCCACGCTTAGGAGGAAGCTCGGTGGAATACCCGTCAAACTAGTCGGCGTTGATGTCGAGTACATGCACTATGTGAAGCCACAGCGGGCAGCAGTGCTCCAGCAATGCGTAGAAAAAGAATGCCTTGTCTACCACATCTCTGCAGCTAAAGACAGGTCAGAATAACTATCAATCTGTACTATTGCTTGTCAATATTGATTTTAAATTTTCTTCACTGCAATTGCCAATATTTAAACTTTGGTTCTCACTTTTGAAAAGCATGGCATATGAATTCATTGACAGTTTTCTTCTGGCTCCATGTATGTCACTCATGTGTTCAATTCTTGAATTATATGATCTAGCAATACACGCAGTTTTATTTTGCTTTACCAAATACAAACTTTTTGACTCAACAATACAAAACTGCAACATTACTATATGAAACATGTATGAAATTCAGTTCAAGAATACAAGCATGCACAAAACATGAATTGTTTATGCAATATATTATCAGATTTACTACTTATGCCAAACAAAGTATTAGCAACTACTCACTACAACAGATTCAGATATTCATGTTGCAGTTCAGTTTCAGAAAAAACAAAAAAACATTGGTATTTCTATGAAAATAAACTATATTCATTCTATACAAACATCTTGCAGGCCAATGGAACTAGACAAATTCCTCATGAATGGTGAGTACACCTTCGTCGGATTCGCCATTGAAGGAGACAAAAGCAAGCTGAAGCTATCTGGTTTGGAGATCAACTCCGACAACTACATTGATATTCAAGTGGAATGGACTGACCCATACAATAAAAGGAAGTTTGACTCTTTGGCTGATGTTGCCGGTAGGATGATAGACATTCACTACCATGACATGAAGAAAAAAATTAACCGCAAGGAGGACCGTACTCTGTGGGGATTTTGCCCGCTGCTAGAAAAGCTTATCAAGTATGCAGTAATAGATGCGTTCCAACATATGAGTCATGGAGAATCATCTACGATGTCATAATGGGACTGGACAGGGCAAAAAGAGACAAAGAAGCAAAGAAGAAGAAGAACAAGGCTGTAATCCAATACAGGAACTAGAAATAATCAGGACTATGTTTAGTTTCACTTTACATTAGTCGTTGTGTTGTTATTTGTTTCATGTATGCAAGCTTTTGATTATGTCTGTTGCTTCATATCGAATATTTCTTTTGTAAAAACAATGTTGTTTTAGAATTATCATCAAATTTTCTTTCTGTTGTTTGCTTATGTATCATCAGTTTGCTTGTGATCAATTGGTTTCGCTGAAATTAGTTTGTGTTAGAGCAAGTATCCAGAAAACTTTGAAAAAATTAATTTGTGATACCAAAACATACTATTCACATACAAAACATATTCAAAAACAACGTTAAACAAAAAAAATTAAGTAATCTGACTACAACTCATACCTAAAAAAGAAAGATTAATGCAGTTCACAATGGTAAAAATAAGCATTACATGTTTATACACATGCAGTCCACAAATAGTAATTATAGAAAAAGAACATTAATATTAATATTTATAAAAAAATAATTCACGGACCATTATAAACAAATGTGAACACAATTCACAAAACAAATATAAGGCAGTTCACAACGTGTATACATGCAGTGTTGTACATGCATAAATGCAGAACAAGAGGGACTGCAACAACTTTCATGCAGTGCACAACACACAGGCTTGGTACGCGCAGTGCAGTACTCAATGTTGGTGCAAGTAGTACAAATGACACCATTTGTACTACCATGAAATATATATACTCCAAAAGATAAAAATGCTTTAGATAAGGAAAACAATTGACCACCCAGCTGCAACCAGGCCCCAGCCAGTCCCGTAATAGGTCTACGCCTACAGTAGGCGATTCGTTATGAGCCTCAATGCATGGGGTCGGGCACAAGTGGGCTCATAGGTCAGAGAGCATAGAGCAGCGCCCGCCGTGTATAAGCGCCCAAATAAGTAACCAGAGGAGTTCGATATGGCGGCCTCGCCAGCGCTTATAAACAAGTCGGGCACGCCTTCTGCGGGCGACGTGGGACTAAACATTAGGCCGCACACAATGCACCGGGAACCAGCCATGCTCACAGGTCGACTTGGGCCCAACGCGTCTTACACCCCAACGGACCCAACAAATTCTCACAACCCAAAAACAAACAAAGCCCAACGACGCACAACTAGCAAGTAATTCCAGTACCCCCTCACCTAAAAAAATGCATTCCACTGTGTAGTCCGGTATGGGACGGAAGATGTGCTGTCAATAAAGCATTGCAGTTTCCTTAGACGAATATTTTTTTCAAGCCATTCAATAATACTACCATGGCGAATCTTTTCACTTGGATACAACCGCACAAACCCATGTCACACACTGGCTTGGTTGACAGGCGCACGGGGTGTGACAGGGAGGCGACGGGGTGTGACGGAATCGCCTATGCATGCGGCGCCGCGGGTCGTTCCAGGCTCGGCCTCGCAGGGGGTGGGGAGGGGGTCAGGACCCCCCTCCCACCCCCTTGCTCGACCTCGCGCTAACGCACGCAGTTCTCTTGGTTGATAGGCGCAGTGCGGACACTTTGTTTTTCCAACAATAGGACCCACGCAACCCAGAGCCACACCCCTAAGATAGACAGGGAGGCGACTGGGTGTGACGGCCTCGCCTACGCATGCGGCGCTGCGGCACGCCGCATCGCCGCCTGCTTCGGCTCATACCAGGCTCGGCCTCGCAGGGGGGTGGGGAGGGGGTCACGACCCCCCTCCCACCCCCCTGCTCGACCTCATGCTAACGCACACAGTGCGCTTGGTTGACAAGCGCATGCGGACCTTCCATTTTTCCAACAATAAGACACACACAACCCCAGAGCCACACCCCTAAGATAGACTGGGAGGCAACGGGATGTGACAGACTCGCCTACGCATGCGGCGCCGCGGCACGTCGCGTCGCT
>NC_041386.1:198878337-198963939 GCF_002162155.2 Triticum dicoccoides
TGCTCGGCCTCGCGCTAACGCACACAATGTGTTAAGTACATGAAATACAGGAGCAATACAAATCTATAAACAACTAAAAAAATGGGGGGGCAACCCCCATACCTTACCGTACAAACAATAAAAAAAACTACTGCAAGACGCATCTTTGGGCAAAGAAGTGCATTTGGTTAGGCAAAAAGCAGTGCAGTATCATAAAGCAATGCTGTTTCGGGATACACACATGAATACAGGGTCTGCGGCAAATGCAGCAAAAAACTTGTGCATCACAAACTTGTAGACAAATGCAGTGCTTTTTGTTGGACGAAGAAGTTCGGCATCACATGTGATGCAGTTTATGGGACACATACGATACATATAAGCGTGACAAATGCTAGTTCACACGGAACGTTGTCGTCAAACAAAATAAAAATATATACATATATATACTATATGAGTTATTTATATAAAATACACATACACATACAAATTCGTCCATATACACTGCTGCAAGAAGCACACGAAAACAAAACAACAGAAAAAGTCTTTTTCATACATTATCTACCTTAGACAGCACACAATACACAAACATGAACCCTAGTTCTTGTCCATGCACAGGCTTTTAACCAGTAGAAACAATGCCAAAATGACTGTTACTGCGTCTACGATTGCAACAGGGAAGTAAGCCCGAGGTCTGCAATCAGATCTCGTAGCTCAAGCGGCATGTCTTCATAACACAACATGTTCGAAGGATTGAACAGTAGTTGGAACATGTACTCCGCCTTCCAATCTTCGACAGCAGGCTGGAAAAGAAAATTTAAAAAAATGCAGAGCAGTGATTAAAAAAAGGTTGTCATAAAGAACAAAAAGTGAAAAAGTAAAATAATAAAAAAGTAACAAGAAAAAGAAGAAAACAGAGAAGGTGTTACGTCGGATTTGATAATTCTCTCAACTAGACGTTGGTCGTCATACAACTGCGTCAACCTTAGAACATAGATTCCGCACTCGTTTGCTCCCTGCGCTAGCACAACCGGGTAAGAGGGCTTCTCTGGCAGTTTAACTCAGTCAGGGTGGTTCTTTGATTAATACATTTTTTTCACCATTAATCGCCTTCAACAGCTGAGTCATCCTCCTCATCTGGCAAAAAAAAGGAAGCACAAGGTAAAAATAACACACATCACAGATCAAGTTACTATTCGGACGAACCAAAAAATACAAAAGTTGTTCTCAGCGTCTAGATAGTCCCTCTTTTAAATGCACGCGAGGTCATTTCCTTTTACCCTTTTTACACAGATTATGGGGGGTGAGAAAATGCAGTTCTGTCACACATATGTTGCAGTGCACTATATAAACAATTGTGGTTCTATGTGTGCTAACATTGCATGTGCAGTTTATAAAAAAATTCAGTAGGAGAAACACAAAAAAGCTTTGCACTTGGCAAGAAAAAATGGCATACCACTTAAGTGGAATTTAAGTGGTAGTTAATCCTGCGCCACTTTGTCGTGACATCAGGATGGCCAGTGTACTTCCTAGTGTCATGGATATCAAACATCTCGCGATGCTGGTTCATCATGTATAAGGAATAATGACCATCACTGGAGCGCGGCATCATAATCTGTTCACATCAAAAAAATCAAAAATGAAAATGGAAAGTTCTTTCGACATGTAGCACCAGGACCACTGTTCCAAAAATAACTATAAAAAGAAATGCAACAAACCAGAAAAATAAATGACGAAAAACAATGAACTTACCAGTTTTGCATCCAACAGGTTTACGTCGTCTCTCACAAAAACCATGAACTGCTTAACTGCATCTTCAAAAACAAATGGGCTATGCACAACTGGCAACACGGGGTTTAAATCATCATCTCTCGTCACAAAGGTTTCCATTTGAAGAACCTACTGCACAGAAAAAAGAATAAAAAGGACATGAAAAAAAAGAATAAACAATGCTTGCAGGCATGGACATGAAAAAACCAGTACAATAGGAAAAAATGATAGCACGCGTTTACCGTGATAAATAAAGGTGAAAGTAGCACACGTTCACCGGAATGATAAACTAAACCCAATTCAGGGTCTTCCTTACAGTACTTGATGACAAAATCCATGAGATATGAATCCATTAAAGCTCCTTTGCCAATTTTATTATAGATATAGTCAACATTGTATGTATCGACATCACCAAAAGGACTATTCACCATAAAGAACGCGTTCCTGCAGTAAACATACACAGATGGATCAATAAAATTAAAATTAAAAACAAAACACACAGAAGGATGAAGGGCACACACATAAAACTTAATCATGGTATTTGGTTACAAAATCTTTGCTGAGAACAAGATCCTTTATTTTCCTCGCCTCATCAATATATTTTATCCTCGGAGGCTTCAATTTCTCTATAGAGCATCTCAACTTAAAAGCCCTCTCACCTGCCCTCTTGTTCGAAAATACATCAACCTCATCCGCAGCAGGACGATTAATTGCTGCACTCCTAGTCCCAGTGACCTATGGACACAGCATAACTAAATCATCATCAACAACAACAAATACATCGTGTGGAGAGCTAGGTGAGAGACACTTCCACCATCAGGTCCAGACGCCACATATGTGTTCAAACCATCTCCAGCCAAAGAACCAGAATTATCTGGAGAGATTTCAATGACGCAATCCTCCATAACCACCTCGGAACCCTGGGAATCAAACAGTGACGTACAGCCTTCATGAAGCCCCCCATCAAAACCTAAAAACGTGTAGAAAAAAACATGGAAACACTCAGCACAAAATACAAAACCAAAAAACATGTAATACATCTCGTTAATATAATAAAATGCAGTTCACTAAAGAACAGAATGCAGCCCACTAGTCTACATCAATGCAACCCACTAGTCTACATCAATGCAGTCCACTTGTCTATAGCAATGCAGTCCACTTGTCTACAGCAATGCAGCCACTTGTATACAACAATGCAGCCCACTTATAAAGAACAATGCAGCTCACTTGCCCAAGAAATAAAATGCATCTCACTAACACAACAAATAAAAATACACATCCATTCTAAATCACGAACTTAACTACACAAACTAGTAAAAAAATCCTGTAAGAAGCGGAAGCAAGCAATAGACAAAAAATAAATAAAAGGGAGGATAAAGAAGTTCACTAAAACAACCTTTATCTGCAAAATTAAAAGTGATGTTAAATCAAGGCAACACTTTCTCGATGTGAGCCAACTATAGAGCATGGCCTTTTTGATGTAGCCAATGTTCTCCACCCCAAACTGGGCAACTCGAACACCATCCCAAGTCTACAAGAATTGAAACATATAGAATCCACAATCATTACTGCAATAAAAAGAATAAAAACATCAGGTTCACAAAATGAAATATAAAACTTGAGCAGTATGGTGGAGAGGGGCTGTACAGAACACACCCATTTGGTTGCATTGGGACAATGACATGTTTCAACACAAATTCACCAAGTGTAGGAGGATTTACCGGCTGCACGCTTGATATTTTTAACCATCCTCCTAAAAACCCTGATCGCATCAGGGCTGCCAGGTTTATTTAGCGAGTCAAGAAATTCAAACCGCCTTTCTTTCACATTTAATGCAACTACACAATAATGACCAACGCCATCCCTCATCTCTGGTGGATCAAAAGTTGCAAAAAGGACCTGTTCAAAGCACGAATAAATAAATAAAATTATTATAAGAAGAAGAAACCGAACACTATAAAAACAAACACACAAAATATAGTTTTTGACACATAAAAACGTTACTCACCATATCCTTTTTATCAACACACTCCTCCACTTTTGAAGAGAACATCATTTTAACACTCCTGCCTACAGTAAAACCATTCCAAATATTTGTCTGCCAAACAAAACCAAAAATCAAATAGTTCTCAAGCAAACAGGTCGTCACACGAAATCAGAAAAGAAAATCAAAAAATAAAACAAAAATTTCTGCATTATTACACAAATATGGTACAGGGCAACCATTGTCGGAGACCCCTTAAACTTATCTACCAGCAAAGAAACCCCAAGATCTACAAGGCTTGTAGTGAGCATCCCTTTATCCCAAAAGGATTGGCCAACTTTGCAAATGGTAATATCAGTCATCTCAGTTTTAAAAGTAATCATGTCCCTGAATTTTTCATGAAAAACTGAAACATAAGATACTAAAAAAAATAACAACAGAGAAAAAGGGGTAAATACCAAAATTAGAAAATACGTATGAAAAAAACAATTTCTAAAAAACCATACTTCTTCTTGTCCTTACGAACCATCGTAAAAGCAGCGTACAACTCATTGTATCTTTTCTGAAGAGCTGGATCAATGCTCGACGGTGTCACAACAAGAAGTTTGTCATCTGTAATAAAAAGATGAAGTTCACTTATCCAAAGAATGAAGTTCAAATATTAAGATACGGAAATTCTTCTAGCTATTTTGAAAATCATAAACAAAAGAACAAGTTTCACTTATCATTAAACATCTAATACAGTTACCATAGTAATTAAAAAATGAATGAGAAAAACTTCAACTGCACTGTTCGAAACAAAACTCTTGCCTTCAGTGTCAGAGTCTTCAAGCTGTTGTTCTTCAAAGCTGACCAAAACATTTTCTTGGCTAGGTTGCGACGAATCCACCACAACCTCACTGGACTGCCCTTCTGTAGCAACATCAGCATTCTCTGGATTTACAACAGTCTGGTCAACCGCAATGTCCTTAGATACTTAAGCTACATGAGGCTCCACTCTCGATACTTCAGGAACATTGTTGGCCGCCAGACAAACAGGGGAAGCAACAACACTAACAGCAGGGACGACATTCTCCAGCGGCTTTTCAATGCCAAAATTAGAATCTTCATGACGACTAGGGGAAACAGCATGATGGGATTCTTGAGCTATAGAGGGATCTGCATAGTCGACGGCAACCGATGCAGAAGCATCAACACTGCTGTAAGTGCATCTAGTGCCCCTTAGTGATTTTGGTGTATTGAAGACTTATAGGTTAAGGGACTAATGCATTTGTGAGTGTACACAGGTCTATAAGTCTATGAGGAGTTTGATATTTATAGAGAAAGTCGACCCCTAAAAATGAAGTTATTCGACTGAAGACTTTGGATTTCTGAAGACTTTCTGAAGACTTTGAAAGTGAAGAAATTGGTGTGACCTTGAAGACTTGGTATTCATTCAAGGAACATGAAGCGTGAAGACTTTTGTTTTCGTAGTTTCATTTTCTCTTTCTTGAGTCATAGGAAACACCATACTATTAAAGGGGGTTGTCGTGGTTTTGTCACGGCAGATGTCCTAGTGTGAGGACTTAGTCGTGAGGCCAACGCATATATGTGGTAGCTTGAAGGGGCTGAGCGGAATCGAGAGACGCAACACAAAATAAGGATTTAGACAGCTTCGGGCCCCGGGAAACATCATCCGGTAATAGCCCTACATGCTGTTTGTGGCTAGATCTCATTATGCTCACGAGAGAGTCGCCGGTAAACCGGCTCTTCGTGTCTAGCCCTAAAGATTGTTTCTTCTTGCTTGTCGCTTCTCCCTCTTTGGGGAGTCCTGCCCCTCCTTATATAAGTTGAAGGGGCGGGTTACATGTGGAGTCCTATTAGAATTAGGACTAGTCTATCTCTAATACAAACCGGATACAAGTCTAGGTCTTAACTCCATGTAAGACAAATATTCCTCACGCCTTTCCTCTTAAACCAGCCCACCATGACATTAGCCGGCCTTCTGGGCCTTGGGCCTTGTCATCCATCTGGAACACGCGTCGGGTCACCAATGAGTCTTCAGGCTCGTGAATCGTCATACTAGTGAACCGCCAGACACGTAAGTCACCAATCCTCTGGCGGGTTACCGATGAAACGCCAAGTCCGGCCGGGTTATACTTCCAGCCGGTTTACGCCGCGGGGTATATCCCCGACATTAGCCCCCAAGTTTAGCTTGGATTTATCCATGGTAAACTTATACTGCAAAATAAACACAAAAACAAAATTGACAGGTTGTGCTCTGGGTTAAGAATTTCTTGTAAACTGGCACCTGATCATCCTTACTTCCTTGTCATTTCCTTCTTCTAGAAAATCCAGGTCAATAAGCCAGCTTCATACTCAATTTGCTGATGTTGGTTTCTCACAGAAAAATATTGTGAAGAATAATCTACTTGAGTCAGCTTCCAAGGCGCCGGGTTAAATAATTTTGGTCTTCAAATACTCATCTGATATTCAGCCGGCTTGAAGATGTAAAACTTGACGGTTCATCATTACCAAAAACTGCCGGATTATAAAACAGACAATGCCGGGTCATAATTATTGTTGACACCGGTTTATGTAATTGACCCTCCTGATTTTCTCAAAACTGATAATTTGAAGATTTTTCTCCCTTATATCCATATTAACTGTAGCCCCCAAGTCTTGAGCAGAACAAAGTGATGGTTTAAGACTTGCTCCAATAAATTTTGCAACCTTGAAGAAATCTGGTTTATTCATCTCAATCATATAAACTGAATATTCCACACATGTAGCCCCCAAGTGTCGGGTTGTCATGCTTGCAGCAACCTGGGACTTGTAATTGCTTTATGCTCATGGAAACTTCAACCAGTGTAGCCCCCAAGGGCTGGGTCATTATGCAATGATGAGCAGGGACTTTGTAGATATAACCATGTAAATTTGAACAGCAATGTGTAGCCCCCAAGGGCCGGCTCAGTAAGATAATATTGAGCTGGTACTTTATATATACTTCTTTGAAAAGAACATCATATAATGTAACCCCCATCATGGGGCTTGAACCCACGTCCACAAGGTTAAGAGCTTTGTGCTTTACCAACTGAGCAATGGACCTTTCAATATAATGGTTCTAGGACTTGTGTACCTTGAATTTGTTTGAGAGGAGCAATTGGTAGCCCCCAAGGGCCGGCTCATTACAATGTGACGAGTCGGGTCTTCAATAAGTCCAGTCAAAATGACTTTGCATTAGCCCCCAAGTGTCATGGTGCATGATTGCAGCGACATGAGACTTGCATATTTTGATGTAATCTTAACCTGAATAATGTAGCCCCCAAGTGCTGGGTTGTAAGCCTGCAGTGATTTAGGACTATTCCTTTGTAGAATAAATCACATCCATTGGTAAATAATAACCATCGTGTTGAAGCGATTTTGAAAATCTTAATCATAATACTGGTTATTGATAACCATCATAATAATAAAATTCCAGCCATGTTTGGCTATTTGAAGATTTGAATAATATAATCCGGTTTAAAAACCTCAATCATTCAATATCATCATGAAAATCCAGCCAATTTTGGCTATGAAAGATATGGATATCTTACCAGTTGATAAGTAAATCCGAAGTTTCGATACTCGGCAGCTCTTGGCCGATGGCGACTTAATACGCATTCATTGTAAGCCGGAATTTTTATAACCCGGTGGCTGATAGCCTTTGAGAAAATCCAAAATGGATAACCCTTTTGAAGCATCAATTTTGATGATGAGCTTGAATTTATATGTCATAATTCTGCAAATCATGCACAAAGTGTAAATAACATAGGCCGTGGTGATTTAACATCGAAAGCCAGGGTGGGTAGCCACCCGAATGCATTCTTTTCCTGTGACATTGAATCACCTCGTTGGTTTAACCAATTCTTGTAGTGAGGGTAGTAACCCCAATCTTGAGTATTGAGAACTCCTTCCTTAATTTGCCGGATTATGATAATAAACCGTACCAGGATATAATAAACACCGGATTTTCCTTATAACACTGGTGACTTGTTAATCAAAACCAGACCGGGTTAATGAACACCGGATTATAAATGATCATGTACTGACAACTTGTAGCTGAAAGCCAAGCCGGGTCAAGGATGCCGGTTTATCAGAAGATATTATGAACCTCAAAAAAGGCGAAAAAACTTGGCAAATAGAACCCAAAAAGAACATGCGAGGCTTTTTATGAGCTGCCAGGCTCTAAATCGAGGCTTTTCATGGGTTGCCAGGCCACTTAGTTAAACCATTTTACCAGGCCTTTTAAGATGGGCCTCCAATTAACCAATCGTCGTTTTAAGTTTGACAAGTTTAGGGTCTGTATAAGATTGACTTGTCAAATGTTCGGCGGGTCATACCAGGATTGCCTGGACAGGAGTGGCTTACTTGATGAAGGTAGGTTAACCCGGGGTTTTAGGTGTATACACCAGGCTTCCAAGCCATGGCTTGATAGCCCATTACAAGTGTAGATTCTAAGTTCATTGCGATAGCAAAGAATCCCCAAGTAATGTTTTGAGCTGTGCTCAGTGGGTGCCTATGTTTGAGTTGTTGTTTTACAACACTCTCTTTGGCCCCGGATTGATTTGGCTTTGAGTCGATCAAGAGGTGTGACTATGGTTCCGATACGACCAAGCCCCCAAGTGATGTTGTGGCATTGCGCCGATCAAGAGGTTTAGCTATGGTTCGGATACGACCAAGCCCCCAAGTGATGTTGTATAAAGCTTTGATAAGCCGAACCAAGGGGTAAACCGGATGCCGCTTTATAACAGAAGCCCCCACGTGATCAATAATATGATAAGCCAATAAGGAAGGATACCCATGTTTGAACCGTGCATCATGGCAGCGGGTCCTCTTCGGCAACCTTTAACTTTTTGCAAGAGATAAATTCTTCTTGAACCGGGATTTTGAACCGGATTTTGAGAGCTTCAAAGCTTTGTGGGAGACATCTTTCCCTTGAACCGGATTTTAAATTGGAATCTTCATTTTCAACTGGAAATTCACTGATGGCCTTTAAACTCGAACGTGCGAGAAGTTAATTACTTTTTGAACCGGAAATTCTTAAACCGGATTTGAGAGCTTCAGAGCTTTGTGGGAGAACAGATTTCCCTTGAACCAGATCATAAACCGGATATTTGAGAGCTTTAGTGAAACTGACTTCCCTTGAGCCGGATCTTAAACCGAAATCCTTTCTGATGACCCAGAATTCCATTGAACTGGATTTTGTAACTGTAATATACTTTCTAAGTCAGAAATTTCTGCTGGCCTTCAAGTTTTCAACAATAGGGCAGTAGCCTCCGGGTCCGGGTTATCTTTCCCTCCAACCTCCTGGGGTTCTTGACTTCACTGAAAAACCAGCAACATTTGCTGAGTCATATTACTGTAGCCCCCAAGTCTGAAGGTGACTCGAGGAGTTGACTTGAGATTCTCCATATTGGACCGTGATATAAACCAGCATAACTTGTATATCATTGATGTTGATAGCACGATGTGAATCCACAGAAGGTTGAGGTGACTGCGGTGGGTTATAAGTGATCCCGTATGAGCCATGTCAGCAACTCGGCCAACGGTTCCTTCCAACTAGTGATTTGAAGTTAACCAAACTGTAGTGGCAGCGACTTGTGCGCCTGCCCGTTGAGCCACCCAGTGCAGATGGCGGTTGATAGTATATGATAATTTGCCTTCATTTTGTTGAAAGACAAACCGGGCTACCCAAGCTGTGACTTGCTCATACTCAATAAACAGCTCATGCAGACAGGTGCGGGTCGGTATGTTGATGCAGACCAGGCCGCGAGAGACGAACAACAAAGACGACCGCCGCATCAGAGGCAGTTTGGACAGATACCGAGTCGGCCGCGGTGTTATAAGCCCACGCAGACAAGAGAGTCGGTCGCGGCATTGTTGATGTAATCCGGACTACGGGGGCGGCGGTTTGTGTTCCTGTTCATCAGTGCGACATGCGCAGATGCCGGTGTAGAACAGCTAGCGCGCGCCGTCCGCGGTAGGGCATCACTTTCATAGTGAGCACTTGTCCTGTATAAAAAAGACATAGGCCAGAGTAATTGTTCTCAGATGAATAACGTATACTAAAAATATACATAAGGTGAATAACACCTGGTATTTTGTCGGATGAACACGACTGTTGGCACGGGATATTGTTGGATGTAGTCAGACAAATAGCAGATGTTCGTGTAGACTGACATAATGATTCATTGCTCTGTACTCAAAATATGGGCTGATTGCCTTCGTTCCTCAAGTGATGATGTACCAAAGGTACATTATATAATCAGGAGTGCTTAGCACTATTTGATCCATCACTGCAGATTGCCCCCGGCTTGCAAGTTACAGGAGCTGCAGTAAACCAGATTAATCGTTCTTTGACAAAAAAAACAATATATGCTAATAAATTTATACGGATAGATATCACCTGATTGCTCGGATGATGACAGATGATCCGTATGCAGGTCCAAAGTCATATACGAAGGCACCAGCAGTATGGACGTGCTTTTATTTGATTCTCCGTGAAATACTACCAGCTTCAATTGTTTCATCCAATTATAAGGCGGAGGGGTAGCTTTTAGCTCCACGTAATGTGTATGTAGTGCCAAAGCATGCCAGCACCTTTGTCTTTTTCTGTCTAACTCTGGTCGTCATGTGATCTGTAAACACTTTTTCCACCGCGGCTTCAGAACCAAAAGGTAATAAGCAGACGCATGAAACAGGGGATGTGGCGGCTCGGCGCACCGGTGAAAACCGCAGCAGAAACAGGCCATCCGGACAGCAGATCAACTCCGTCCACCAAACAGCTAAATGGGCATTAAGTTCTGTCTGCACCTCCGTTCTTCTAATACTTTCCAGAGCTCAACAATTGTCTGTCCTCCCACTGAGTATTATTTAGCAGTCATCTTTGTATATTCCCAACACAAACTCCGCCAATGTCTCAAATTCTGGTTGCAAACAAACCAAAGGCTCCAGCACTACACGCACGTTGAATTGATACAGTGGATCCCTTATGCAGAAATTGGGACTGACGAATCCTGCCATGATTTCCTTCTTTATTCAACAACATGAAGATAAGGATTTATAAACACATGATCATATGTTTCCAATGTTTTCCATATATTCCAACGGTCCAGCTCGCCTGAGCATCCATGTTGACTATATATCCCATACAGCAGCCCTAGGTGGAGTAACAAATTGAAGAGGCCTTTGATCTTTGTCGGCTCAAAAACGTGGACGAGCTCCACTATCAGGCAGGAACCGAGCCTGTGCAGCTAGGGGGGCGTACCGGCCACTCCGTACGGAAAAAACTTGGCCACGTCCGGACATCTGCGCCTGGTGGAGTCAAGAACATCCGCGCCGGCTGGAACCAAAGACAGACCGATGGCGCCGCTGTCGCTCTGTTCGTGAGGGAGAGTATGGCGCAACGGCATGGCTCGAGGTGAACCATGGCTAAGGCGACAAGGCGGGTTGACGAGGTAGCGGATCGGGGTGCAGTGGTTGACCCGACGGCAGGGGTGGCTTCGGAACAGGGCAAGGCGGAGGCGAGGCCGCCTTATCCGGGGTGGCTTGACGGAGATGCAAGGCCGCTCGGCCTGGGCGGCTCAGCGCGACCCCGAACGGAGATCGAGGCAGAGACCAGCGGATATGTAGGTGGCTCAAGGCTGTGGTGTCAAGGGCGAGGCGTAGGTGGAGCTGCTTGGCCAGGGTGGCTCGGCGACAACTTGGTCAGGGCGACTCGCGCCAGCTGGGAAGGCTGGCGGCCGGCGGCACCCATGGGTCGACGACGGTGGCAGGTCGCTTGGCGTGGGGTCGACGGAGGCAGAGGTGATTGGGCGCAGCGGCGGCGATAGCAGGGCATAGGCCGGCTGTGGTGGCTCGGAGACGCGGCGACTGACTTGATGCATCACGTGGAAGCGAGGCAGACTTTGTGCGCGGTGCGACCGAGACCCCCTCTGGGTCGTGCTCGGTTTGACCCTTTTTTTCAAGAACAGCAGGCAGGATCATGAGATTGGTAGTTTAGATCCTTGTGTCACCCGATGAAGAGTATTATTCTGATCTCCTGCAATTTGACAAGTCGCCCAAGGTTGCCATCAAAAATTACTCTTATCTCGGTCTTGGCATATCTCCATGGTGTGTGCAGCGACCACTTAGCACGCAACCCTAAGAAACCTCTGTCTCAATTTCGCACACGCTATTTCAACTGGTCGCCTATGACGTAGATCCTTCTGAACCGGCTATTTTTCATCCAGTCAATCGCAAGCCTCTCGATCCACGGGTGAGATCCCTTTAAGAACTCAACACCACCGTGTGCAAGCCCCACGGTGGGCGCCAACTGTCGTGGTTTTGTCATGGAAGATGTCCTAGTGTGAGGACTTAGTCGTGAGGCCAACGCATCTATGCGGTAGCTTGAAGGGGTTGAGCGGAATCAAGAGACGCAACACAAAATAAGGATTTAGACAGCTTCGGTCCCCAGGAAACATCATCCGGTAATAGCCCTACATGCTGTTTGTGGCTAGATCTCATTATGCTCACTAGAGAGTCGCCGGTAAACTGGCTCTTCATGTCTAGCCCTAAAGATTGTTTCTTCTTGCTTGTCGCTTCTCCCTCTTTGGGGAGTCCTGCCCCTCCTTATATAAGTTGAAGGGGCGGGTTACATGTGGAGCCCTATTAGAATTAGGACTAGTCTATCTCTAATACAAACCGGATACAAGTCCAGGTCTTAACTCCCTATAAGACAAATATTACTCACGCCTTTCCTCTTAAACCGGCCCACCATAACATGAGCCGGCCTTCTGGGCCTTGTGCCTTGTCATCCATCTGGAACACGCGCCGGGTCACCAATGAGTCTTCAGGCTCGTGAATCGTCATACTAGTGAACCGCCAGACACGTAAGTCGCCAATCCTCTGGCGGGTTACCGATGAAACGCCAAGTCTGGCCGGGTTATACTTCCGGCCAGTTTACGCCGTGGGGTATATCCCCGACAACTATCATGGAATTGTCATGGCAGATGTCCTAGTGTGGGGACTTTAGTCGTGAGGCCAACGCATCTATGTGGTAGCTTGAGAGGGGTTGAGCGGAATTGAGAGACGCGAGGTTTTACCCAGGTTCGGCCCCTCACGGTGGAGGTAAAAGCCTACATCCTGCTTCATTGATATTGATGATGATGATAATTACAAGGGTTCTCTATCTCGAGAGCTATTGACTTGTCTGTCTAAACCTAACTTGTGAAAAACTTGTCCCTCTTGGGGAGCCCTGCCCCTCCTTATATATGTTGAAGGGGCGGCTTACATGACTAGTTCTATTAGGATTAGGATTACTCTATTACAAGTGGAGTCCTAGTCTTGCTTCCTTTGTAGGAGAATATTCCTTCTGCTTTCCTCTTAAGCCGGCCCACCATAGCACGAGCCGGTCTTCTATGAACCGCATGTTGGGGCGCCGGGTGTTGTCGCTCTGTTGACCCGCCTGCCAGGTCACCAATGCGCCACCTGGTTCAGCCGGGTCATCAGTGAGTGGAGAGATCCGGGCGGGTCACCAGTGAGTCGCCGGGCCAGGGCGGGTCACCAGTGAGTCGCCAAGTCAGGGCGGGTCACTAGTGAGTCGCCAAGTCCAGCCGGGTCATACATCCGGTCGGGTCATACCGCGGGGTATATCCCCGACAGGGGTCGAGGAAATACTAAGGAAAAATTTCCATGTGATGCTCAACTCAAATCCTACACCTAACAATCCCTTCGAGTGAAGCCATTGGAAATCTCATATAGTTCAGTCATATTCTTCAGTGACAGAGACGAAGTTCTTCTGGTCTCTGAGGAATTTGTTCTGACTGAGGAGTTAGGAATTCGCCAGTGCGAATTGCCTACACAGTGAGGAACATGATAGCCCTAAGGATTTCGCCACTTCAAATTTCGACCGTTGCTGTGCTATGCGCCAGTTGTCCCAAAATATCTATCCACCTAATGGTCTTATCATTCAAGGGAATTTATGTCTTATCATGTCGGGCTTCTCCCTAGGCTATAAATAGCCGCCCCTACAACCACTAGCTGGTTGGCTGCTCCAAGAGAAACTGACACTTGTCATTTGAGAGCATCCCATCCTCCGAGGACTTTGAGCGAAAATCATCAAGTGAGGAAAACCCAAACCCAAACACCTACAAACCCCAAGTGATTGAGCATCACTAAAGAGATTGATCCTGCGTGGATCCGACGCTTGTTACCTTTGAAGACTATGCTTCTTCCAGATGGTTAGGCGTCATGGTCTAGAGCATCCAAGAGGAATTGTGGATCACCGAGTGACCAAGTTTGTGAAGGTTCGAAAGTCACCTGAAAACTTACCACGAGTGATTGGGCGAGGTCTGTGTGACCTTAGCTCAAGGGGAATACAGTGAGGACTGTGTGTCCTGAGCTGCGTGTTCAGGACTTGGTGTCTGGGACTATGTGTCCTCAAGTTTAAGTACCTAGCCGCCCTAACCATACATACAACTGAGACAGCAGTTGGAACCGGTCTACCAAATCATTGTCTTCACCAAGCTTACTGGTTCTATTTCCTCAACTCTTTCATTTCCTCATAACTGTGTTGTGTGCTTGTTCATATCTATGCTTGAAGACATTGACTGAAGATTTTCTCAATTTCCTCAGTTCAATTTCTTCAATCTGTTTGTCTTTATCCTGTGTCATCCTGTGCTTACACTTTCTGTACTCTGTGCCTGTCTTCATTTCATCATGATAACTATGCTTGTGTTCTGTTATGTTTACTTTTGAGTACTTGTTCCGCTGCTAGTAGTTCTTTGCTAAGGAATTTCCTCACCTGCAAATTCCTCAGTGAAGAATTCATAAAAATCGCCTATTCACCCCCTCTAGTCGATATAACGCACTTTCAATTGGTATCAGAGCAAGGTACTCCCTTGTTCTGTGTGATTTTGGTTTAACTACCTGGAGTTTAGTTTTGTCGACCGCGTGTATGAAGAAAGTGACATGCCCCATCTTTGATGGTCACGAGTATCTCAAGTGGAAGGCCATGATGAAGAAGCGCCTCATGGCGATGAACAGCAAGCTATGGACCGTCACTGAGATAGGTCTGACTGATCTGTGCAAGATGGCGGAAGCAGATGACATTCGCAAGTACACTCTTCTCAACCTCACGGCGAAGGACGTCATCTGCTCATGTCTATCTCAAAATCACTTTAGGAATATCATGCATCTCGATCATGTGAAGCTTATTTGGGACCGTCTCTCTGAGGTCTATGAAGGTCATCGAACCTGTCATGATCCTTGGTTTGAGGACTTCAAGGAATCTCTCAAAGCGATGACATTCAAACCAGAATCATCATCTTCTGCATTATGCCATATGGCAAAAGATGCTGAGGTAACTGAATGCTACCTATCCGAGACTAGTGATGATGAATCTGGTGATGAATTTGGACCCAGCTTTGTAAAACTTGCTTCCCTTCCCACTAAACAACAAAGAGCTTTGGAAAAAGTTCAATACATGCTAAATAAGAGCGATGATATGTTGGGTGAAGAAATGGATCAGTCAAAAGCTTTGGCTGAAAGTCTTCAGAGACTTCATACTAAGTATGACACCCTTCAAGATCATCATAACACTCTCTTATCTGATCATGAGAAGCTTTCTTATGAATTTCTTCAAAGAAAGAAAGACCTTGAGAAGCTAAGAGTGAGTTATGAAGATCTTCAGAAGAAGCGCGATTCATTACTTGCTCAACAAATCAGCGCTTCTCAGGAAGAATGTGTTCCTCCTTGTTTGAAATGCATTGAATGTGAATCTGCTAATTCTTCACCTGAATGTTCAAATGCTTCTAATGCTACAAATTCTTCACCTGCCTCTGCTATCACTAATTCCTCATTTGAGGACACTGCTAGTATCACTGACGATGCAGGCATGAAGGAATTGTACATGACAGGCATGTACAAAAGCCTCAAAGGGCATCAGACTCTTTGTGATGTGCTTAAAAAGCAAATCCTCAACAGGAACCCTAGGAAAGAGGGTATTGCCTTTGAGAGGAAACTCAATGCTGATGGTACATATTGGAAGCCTGAGCAGTACCCCAAAACTACATGGGTTGCTGCAAAGGGACCTCTAGTTGATCCATCTAACTTATCTGGATTTGCATGTGAATCTCCTCGTTCTGATGATGAGTCATTTGACTCCAACTATAAATTCTTCAAAAATCAGAATGGTGAAGTATTTGCTAGATATGTTGGCACTAACTGCAAGAATGGTTCCCCTGTGAAAAAATATGGGTTCCCAAAAGGTGCCTTGAAAGTCTTCAGGTGAATGTCCTCAGGGCACCACCTGTGAAGAATAGGAACCCCAGAGCAAAGTCTTCATATGGACCAAATTCTTCATATGGATCCATGTCCTCATATGAATATCATCATGCTAACAACTCTGTTTCGCATGGAAGAGCTAAGGGCTATGAATATGAGCATTATTCTTCTAATCATCATGTTCATAAGTCCTCGAAGAATTTCTCTGCTTATTCATATGCTTATCCTAACTCCTCTTATGTGAAACGAAATGGACTGGCTTCTATGCCACCTTTCTCGTATGGAGCTCGCAGAGTGATGAACTCTTTGCCACCCCTTCAGATGTGGGTGGTGAAGAAAAAGAACTAATCTCTTCTGCAGGGTCAGGTCTCCAGACATACGTAATCGTCTGAAGAATCTGCTGGAGACCTGAGTATGCCTGAAAGGACGCATGCTAATCATGAAGAAATGAACTTTCATTTCTCACGTCCTCATACTGCTTTATTTGTTCTTTTGCTTGATGAAATTGATCTGATGAATTGATGTCATACTCTTCACTGATGAAGTATATGAGTTCGTAAGTTGCACTAATTCATCTGCAGGATGATCAACCCAAAGCCACTGAGTGGGTCCTCGATAGTGGATGTACAAACCACATGACTGGTGACAAGAATCTATTGATGGATGCTCCATTATCTCCGTCGCATCTGAAGCATATCATCTTTGCCGAAAAAGGCAAAAGTCAGGTATTGGGTCTAGGTAAGGTTGCGATCACAAAGGATCGACACATGGACAAAGTCATGCTTGTCGAGTCCTTAGGATACAACCTCATGTCTGTCTCAATGCTTTGCAATCTTGATATGGTTGTTGTCTTTGGCAAGTACCATTGTGTTATGGTTATGGAAGCTGACAATTCCAAAGTCTTCGAAGGCTTTAGGAGAGGAGACTTGTATATTGTTGATTTATCTACAGGACCACAACCAGCTGTGTGCCTACTTGCAAAAGCTTCAGAAGGCTGGCTCTGGCATCGACGACTTGGTCATGCAGGCATGAGGAATTTGCACACGCTTGCGAAGAAGAAGCATGTCATTGGCATCGAGAATGTCAAATTCCTCAAGGATCACCTATGCGGAGCCTGTGAAGCTGGGAAGATGACAAAGGCCAAGCATCCAGCGAAGACTATCATGACCACTACTCGTCCATTTGAATTGCTTCACATGGATCTCTTCGGTCCTAATCATTATTCTGCTGTTACAAATGATGCATCTCTATATGGCTTTGTTATTGTTGATGATTACTCTCGATACACATGGGTACACATTGTTACTTACAAACATGAAGTGCAGGAAGTCTTCAAACGATTTTCCTTGAGGGCTTCAACCAACTTTGGTGTGAAGATCAAGCACATCAGAAGTGACAATGGAACCGAGTTCAAGAATTCTGGTCCAGATGACTATCTTGATGAACTTGGTATTACTCATGAGTTATCTGCTCCTTATACTCCTTAGCAGAATGGCGTCGTGGAGCGCAAGAACAGGACTCTTGCTGAGATGGCTTGCACTATGCTTGATGAATACAAAACGCCTCGTCATTTCTGGAGCCACATCATCAACAGAGTATATCTTCACAAATTCTTCAAGAAGACTGCCTATTAACTCCTCACTGATAAGAAAACCAATGTAAGTTATTTCAAAGTCTTTGGTGCTAAATGTTGGATTAGAGATCCTCATCACAACTCAAAATTTGCACCGAAAGCACATGAAGGTTTTATGCTTGGTTGCGGAAAGGACTTGCACACCTACAGAGTCTTCAACAACGTTTTTCACAAGGTTGTTGAAACTGTAGATGTGCGGTTCGATGAAACTAATGGCTCGCAAATAGAGCACCTACCTACTATGATAGATGAACCAGCACCTGAGGAAACTATCAAGTTCAAGGCTACTGGGGATGTCATTCCTACTGAAGAATCTACTGAAGAATTCATTCCAGAAAATGAAGAACGTCGAGCAAATGCACCTGAAGAAAATAGTGAAGAAAATGGTGCTGAAGAGAATGCTGATCAAATTCCTCAATGACAACCAGCTCATCCTCACATTGCAAAAGAAGTGCAAGTTGAAAAGATCATCAATGACATCAAAGCGCCAGGTCCTCTCACATGCTCAAAAGCTTCACATTTATCTAACTTTTGTGGGCACTATGCTTTTTTCTCTATCACAGAGCCCACTAAGGTAGCTGAAGCATTTCTAGAGCCTGAGTGGTTCCAGGCCATGCAAGAAGAATTACATCAGTTTGAGCTCAACAATGTCTGGGAACTGGTCAAACGTCCAGATCCTCGCAAGCACAATATCATTGGCACAAAGTGGATCTACCGCAACAAGCAAGATGAAAATGGCCTTGTGGTGAGGAATAAGGCACGGCTCGTAGCTCAAGGCTACACACAGGTTGAAGGAATTGATTTCGATGAAACTTTTGCACCTGTTGCTAGACTTGAGGCTAGTCGCATATTACTTGCTTATGCTAACCATCATGATATCACTTTATATCAAATGGATGTGAAAAGTGCATTCCTCAATGGTAAGCTTGAGGAAGAAGTATATGTTGCTCAACCCCCAGGTTTTGAAAATCCAAAGAATCCTGACAAAGTGTTCAGACTCAACAAGGCCCTCTATGGCCTCAAGCAGGCCCCACGGGCATGGTATGATACCTTGAAGGAATTCTTCAGGAAGAAAGGCGTCAAACCCGGTTCACTCGACCCTACTCTTTTCACTAAATCTTATGATGGTGAATTGTTTGTGTGCCAAGTATATGTTGATGATATTATCTTTGGCTGTACTGACCAACGTTATAGTGATGAATTTGCCTACATGATGAGTGAAGAATATCAAATGTCTATGATGGGAGAATTAAAATTCTTCTTGGGTCTTCAAATTCATCAACAACACAATGGCATATTCATATCTAAGGAGAAATACCACAAGGATGTACTGAGGAAATTCGGCATGCAAGATTGCAAAGGCGTCAAAATTCCTATGCCCACAAATGGCCATCTGTGCACTGATGCAAATGGTATTGACTTCGATCATAAGGTATACTGCTCCATGATTGGTTTTTTATTGTACTCTTGTGCATCTAGGCCAGATATAATGCTTAGTGTTTGCATGTGTGCCCGATTTCAAGCTACACCAAAGGAATCACACCATAAGGCTATGAAGCATATTCTTCGATATCTAGCTCACACACCAACACTTGGATTATGGTACCCCAAGGGCTTGGCTTTTGATCACATTGGATATTCTGACTCTGACTATGCTGGTGATTGTGTGGACCACAAGTCATCATCTGGTACATGTCATTTCCTCGGATGATCTTTGGTCTGTTGGTCCACGAAGAAATAGAACTGCATATCACTATCTACTGCTGAAGCTGAGTATATTGCCGCTGGTTCTTGCTGTGCTCAATTGCTATGGAGGAAGCAAACTCTCAAGGACTACGGCGTCAACATGAAGAATGTGCCTCTCTTTTGTGACAATGAGAGTGCCATCAAGATTGCTCACAACCCAGTTCAGCACTCGAAGACTAAGAAAATTTAGATTCGTCATCATTTTCTTCGTGATCATGTGTTGAAGGGCGACATTTCTATTGAGCATGTGAAGACTGAAGAACAGCTAGCCGATATCTTCACAAAGCCCTTGGATGAGAAGAGATTTAGCAAGTTGCGATGTGAGCTAAATATCCTAGAATCTTCGAATGTTCTTTGAAAAGGACACTCATCAACACTTATGCAAAATTGATGACTTAGACGTGCAACACATGAAGAAACATTTTTCTTCAATCAATGAAGAATAACACTCTAAGTGTGAAGAAATTAACGAAGAATTTGATTCTCAGAACCCTACAATAATTGTACGCGGTGTCTGAAATCATCATTCTTATACGGTGGGTCATGCCACCACCAAAAGTTGAAATTCCTCAGTTGTTCAAATTCTTCAACTTTGCATTGTCTTCACTGTTTCCGTTGTTTTTCTTCAATGGCTATATATATATATGAGATTATGTCCTCTACAGCATTCACTTATGGCTACTTCTTCAAGTTGGTTTTTCTGCTAAGTGAATGTGATCGGACCCTTCCTCCTCTATGCTATACTCAACCCAATCTGTTCACAAATTCTTCATGTGCGTTCTATTTGAAACTCGTTCAAAATCTTCACTGTGTCCTTGTCAGCTGAAGAAATTGCGAACGGAACTTTTAACTTATCTTATCCAATTTTTTGGCGTTGCCGCTCAAACCGTTCCGCATCCGACGACATACTTATCCACTCACCCACGATCTAACACGATCTCCACTTCTCAGTACGTGGGTGACACATGTCATGCGAATGAGAAGGGTCAGGGGCACGTTCGTCCAAATTCTTCAGGCAAACGGTTTTCACCATGCCTATAAATACCCCTCTCCCCTTCCTCACTTCTTTTACTCCGCTCGACCTCTCTCCAGCTCGAGCTTCTCAAACCCTAGCGCCGCCGCTACTTCATCCTCGCCGGTGAGGAAGAGCTTCACTGCCTCGACCTCATCGCCGCCGTATTCGCACCGGCCGTGGAAATCTTAACTCCGCCGCCGCGTAGCTATCTTCCTCCGTCAAGTTAGGGCGTGGAAGATCTGCACTGACGAACTTCACATCTCCACATTCCAGTTTGTCGTGTTCTTCGTCCAGGGTAATTAAAAGTTACTTTTACTGACCTCGTTGATTTGAATGATTATCTACAAAATCTTCAAAGGTGTTTTTCTTCATATCTTCACACACTAAAACACCTCTCATATCATTTGTTCTTGATTCATTTCTCTAAGCTGCGAATTTCTCTTCAAGATTCCTCAATTGTGCGGATTTCTGATCTGTACAACTCTAGAACCTAGGACTAAGAACGCTTAGTGAAATTCTTCAAGACTTATCTAGTCAAATTCCTCAAACTTGTTCTTTATAAAACCTTCTGAGAACGCATATGACCTCTCCAAATTCCTCGCAACTATACTCTGTTCACAGGTACTCATGTCAGCTGCTGAATCACTAGGTTCTCAACAACTTAACTCATTTGCAGCGTTCCTCGAAGAAAAGTTGCATACTTCTTTAGAGAATTCAATTGTTCAAATCCTCAAGTGAAGAAAATGGCTGACGGTTAGAAGCCACAGAAAGGAGGAAAGAGGTCTGAGGTCAACACAGTGTTTGAGATCCCTGATGATATATATGCTGGGTACTGCACACCTCCTGAGGAAGACAAAAATCAGCGCAAGGTGCGCATTCAGAAGATAGAGAGGAGATGGGCTAGAGAGTGGAGGGAGTACAGATATGTCACTCCCAAATACATGAAGCAATTCACACTCAATCCTCCATGCCCAAGACCTCCATTGGCACCTGGCCAAATAGCTGATCCCAGTGGCCTCAAGCGTGGTGAGGATTATCCTAATGAATGGGCCAAGTGCCAAGCCAAGTTGGCTAAACAAGCCAAAGAAGCTGTGAGGAAATTCAATGAAGACTCTGCTGCTGTTGTTGCCGCTGAGGCCTTTGTCAAGCCTAAGAAGGCCATGTCAAAGAAGTCTGCGCACAAGCCAAGTGCTTCACCTTCAGTGGTTTCCAGGCCAAGTTCCTCAGCAATGCCCTCACGGCCAGAATCTTCAAAGCCCTCAAGGCCAACTTCTCATGTTGCTCCCGTTCCTCCCAAATCCTCAGCTCCTCACAAGTCCTCAGCTGCTCTGACAAAGTCCTCTGCTCCTGTGCATCTCGCCACGTGTCAAAGGACCACAGGCGTCTCAATTGCCTCAAGAGCTTCAGCTAGTTCCTCAGCTGCACCAAATTCTTCAACGGGGCCATCTCTACTGAAGACAAAGACCACTGCTGGACGAGGTCCTCGTCCTAGTCCTCAGAAGAAGCAGGTCGCCTTCCAAGTGCCGTCTGAAGATGATGAAGCTGATGATGATGAACTTGCTGAAATCATCAGAGATAGGCAAGTCAGGGTCGCTAGAGCCAAGGGAATAGATGTGCCACTACTTTTGGATCCAAAGTTCATCCTCGAATACATTGATGTTTGGCACAAGGACCCCAACACTCTCATGCCTGACTTCAAGCTGACTCCTGGCCAAAGTCACATGCTAACCCACTTTATACAAGAAGAAAAATGGAAATATGAGAAGGCCAGGTACATCAAGAAAGCTCAATACAAGAAGGAGCGCTATCTGAAGAAAAACGTTGTCTCTATGACAACTGAAGAACTTGTCGCTGTTCAAACAGAGATCAAGAAACTCAGTGATGAATTTGACGCATACCGCACTGACTGGCTTGGAGCCAAGGTGCGCTTTGTGAAACTTGTGGATAACTTCACCTCAAATGTTGCAGCCCCAACGCAACAGGAAGTTCCTTAGGCTGAAGCATCTGCTCAGCCGACTGAAGAACATGCCAGCACCGCTGATGAAAATCAGGCTGCTGAAGAAAATGTGAGTTCCAGGGCTGATGACTGCATACCAGTCGCTGAAGAAATTGCTAGGGCATCCACTAGTGGTGCGCCTGAAGAATATGAAGAAATCAGGGCAACCGCATCAGTTGTGCCTGAAGAAAATCAACCAGATTCCTCTGCTCCTCCTGCGCCAACACCAACTCCGATCCTTCCATCTGCATCAGATGTGAAGAAAACCAAGGCTGCCGAGCGTGCAGCAGTGAAGAAAAGGAAAGCATCAGCTACTTCAGATTCTTCAGCTCCAAAGAAGATGAAGCCTTTGACCAGCTCGTTTGAAAATCCCATTGATGTTGTTCCTCTCTCTACCATGCCATCAAAGGACCTTGTTCCTTTCGATGAAGAATATGTGATCCCCAGTGGATCTGATGAAGAAACTCCTTCTGCTGTTTCGTCAGAGCAGTTGGATGAAGAAATTGAAGTGGATGAGATCCCTTCAACACCTGTCATTTCCTCGCCTCTGCCTCAGTTCACTGCTGAAGAGGCTGGCCTTCAAGAAATGGAAGATGAAGATGTGGACGTTGGCTGCTCCAGACCAGTGATGAGTGATGAATTCTGGGAAAGTTAGCATCCAAACTCTCCAATGTTCACACCATTGCAGAAAATACCTCAGTCCCCTGCACAAACTATTCAAATGGGCTCTGAAGAAACTCGCCCCACTTCATCTGTACGTGAAGAAATTCCAGCCACTAGTGCTGAAGAAACTGCTGCTGCTGAACATCTGAAGATGCAGACTACCACTGAAGAGGGACCAGAAATTCCTCAGCTTGAAGAACCTATGATTGAGATTCCTGAGGTCATGATACAACTCACTGACACTCCTCTACCCAAGCCAAAGGATCCATTCTCCAGGAAGCAAAAATTCAAGGCTGATGATTTCTTCAGCGAGCACGTATTCTTCACAGACTACAACCTTTATGACTCTGCTAGCATTAGGAAGAGGCATTTCTGGATAGCCAGCCAAGCCAATTTCTATTCCTCAGTGTTGTTCAACAAAAACAAAATCTTCTACAATGAGCACATTCCTCACATGGATATGGAATCTCTATCATGCTTCATGCCAGTCCTCAGTGTTCTTCATGACGCTGGACTGTTAAATTTCTGCTCTGACATCTGTGATTGGAATGAAGAACTGATTCTTCAATTTTATGCGATGTTGCACATCACAGGAGATGTGAATTCATGGGTGCTGGACTGGATGTCTGAGAACACTCACTACACAGCACCAGCTACTGAATTGCTTCGTGCCTTACCACTCAGTCCTCCCCGTGAAGAAGATCGTTGCATTTACAGTGAACCTGAGCTTACAAATCACTACATGCAAGTTATGATAAAACCTTTGAAGCCAGGTCAAGCCCCACGAACCAAATTCCTCGTGAAGGAATTACTATATGTGTCCAGAACTGTCTATCGCATTCTAACAAGGACAATGAGTCCCATCAAAGGCCATGACTCATCTGATGAGGAAATTGTTGGCATCATGAAGAATCTGGTATTCAATATCGTTCATGGCATTCCTGTCAATTATCACGATTTCTTCATGAGGACTCTGGCAAATGTTGCACTTTCTCCGTTTGAGCTGAAGCCTTATGCACCTTGGATTATGAGGTTCGTCAGGACAAGGTCTTCACTCAACTACAAAGCTGATTTTCAGAATCACCTCAGCTACTTGCCCCCGATTGAACTCCTCAAGCGGACCTATTCCTCAGTTGATGAAAAGGGCAAGGCACCAGCTGTTATAGATGAAGGCATTCGTCCATTGGATGGACAGTTTCGCAAAGCTGCATCTTATTCCACCAATGATGACTCTGCCACACATGACTCTGCCAATGCACCCAAGTCTACTCCTCAAGCCACTGCTCCTCGTGTGATGATTGATCATGAGCTTCTGCTTAGTCTTCACCAGAAGGTGGATCAAAATCATAAATGGGTTAAGCGTCAGTTTGGTTCATTTCTTCACAACATGGCTGTTACGCAGAATGTAGTGAAGAAAAACCACTACTACCTCCATGAAGTTTTCGGTCGCACCTGGGCCATTCTATCACATCTGTATGGTGAAGAAGATCTCAAGAAAATGGGTCTCAAGGAAGATTTTGACTGGTCTGCACCTCCACTAAAGAAATTCAAGAAGGTCAAGGTTCCTTCTTTGGTGTCCAGCTCATATTCTTCATCACGCGATACTAACGAGTACGAAGACTTGGACGACACTGCGGTAGGCCCTTCCACGACAAACGACCCCAACAATGCTGGCACTCCTTCATCAACTTGATATTCTTCACGGGCGTTAGTCCTCATATTCGATCCTTTTGGTCATTTGATGACAAAGGGGGAGAATTTTGAGTTAGTCTTCAAGCGGGTCTTTCTATATGAGCGTTTTTTTGTTAAGTTACAACTCTCGTTCTTCTGAGACTTTATTTGGATCGAGTTGTAAACTTAAACCCGATGGTGCTTTGATACTTTTGATATGTTTTTCTGCATGCTTATTCCTCATATATGCTATTGCACGCATGCTGAATTACATCAGTCACCATATTTCATCATGCATTTCAAATGCTTCATTGTGATATGTCAAATGCATGTATGAATTACAAGATATAGGGGGAGATCTCCATGATTCTACTCTTCAAGTGTGCAATGCTTCAAAAGCAAATACCTCACCATGCACATATTCAGGGGGAGTTCTTCAATATCTTGCAATCAAATTCCTCAATATCAGTATTTACACTTCATATGTTTATCCTTGTAGAAAACTTAACCTATATTGTCATCAATCACCAAAAAGGGGGAGATTGTAAGTGCATCTAGTGCCCCTTAGTGATTTTGTTGTATTGAAGACTTATAGGTTAAGGAACTAATGTGTTTGTGAGTGTACACAGGTCTATAAGTCTATGTGGAGTTTGATATTTACAGAGAAAGTCGACCCCTAAAAATGAAGTTCTTCAACTGAAGACTTTGGATTTCTGAAGACTTTCTGAAGACTTTGAAAGTGAAGAAATTGGTGTGACCTTGAAAACTTGGTATTCATTCGAGGAACATGAAGCGTGAAGACTTTTGTTTTTGTAGTTTCATTTTCTCTTTCTTGAGTCATAGGAAACACCGTACTGTTAAAGGGGGTCGAGGAAATACTAAGGAAAAATTTCCATGTGATGCTCAACTCAAATCCTACACCTACCAATCCCTTCGAGTGAAGCCATTGCAAATCTCATACAGTTCAGTCATATTCTTTAGTGACAGAGACGAAGTTCTTCTGGTCACTGAGGAATTTGTTCTGACTGAGGAGTTAGGAATTCGCCAGTGCGGATTGCCTACACAGTGAGGAACATGATAGCCCTGAGGATTTCGCCACTCAAAATTCCGACCGTTGCTGTGCTATGCGCCAGCTGTCCCAAAATATCTATCCACCTAACGGTCTTATCATTGAAGGGCATTTATGTCTTATCATGTCGGGCTGCTCCCTAGGCTATAAATAGCCGCCCCCCTACAACCACTAGCTGGTTGGCTGCTCCGAGAGAAACTAACACTTGTCATTTGAGAGCACCCCATCCTCCGAGTACTTTGAGCGAAAATCATCAAGTGAGGAAAACCCAAACCCAAACACCTACAAACCCCAAGTGATTGAGCATCACTGAAGAGATTGATCCTGTGTGGATCCGATGCTTGTTACCTTTGAAGACTGTGCTTCTTCCAGACGGTTAGGCATCATGGTCTAGAGCATCCAAGAGAATTGTGGATCGCTGAGTGACCAAGTTTGTGAAGGTTCGGAAGTCACCTGAAGACTTACCACGAGTGATTGGGCGAGGTCTGTGTGACCTTAGCTCAAGGGGAATACGATGAGGACTGAGTGTCCTGAGCTGCGTGTTCAGGACTGGGTGTCTGGGACTGTGTGTCCTCAGGTTTAAATACCTAGCCACCCTAACCAGACGTACAACTGAGACAGCAGTTGGAACTGGTCTACCAAATCATTGTCTTCACCAAGCTTACTAGTTCTATTTCCTCAACTCTTTCATTTCCTCGTAGCTGTGTTGTGTGCTTGTTCATATATGTGCTTGAAGACTTTGACTGAAGATTTTCTCAATTTCCTCAGTTCAATTTCTTCAGCCTGTTTGTCTTCAGCCTGTGTTATCATGTGCTTACACTTTCTGTACCCTATGCATGTCTTCATTTCATCATGATGACTATGCTTGTGTTCTGTTATGTTTACTTTTGAGTACTTATTCCGCTCCTAGTAGTTCTTCGCTAAGGAATTTCCTCGGCTACAAATTCCTCAGTGAAGAATTCATAAAAATCGCCTATTCACCCCCCTCTAGTCGATATAACGCACTTTAACCTGCCACCACCATCAACAGCATTACCGCCCTGATTCAGATCAATGTGAACTTCCACATTTTCTTCTCCAGGCTATGGAAAGTTTAAAAAACACACAATAACACAAAATGAGCATGGGAATAATTAACACAACAACAAATAGGACACTAATGTCAAAGACTGCTGACAACATACACAGAACAACTGCAGTCCACGTGTGTCAAAACAACTACAACTGCAACCCACATAAACATAAAAAAGAACCGTAGTTCACTTTGTCAAATGCTGCAGTTCAGTTATGTTAAATACTGAAGCTTACGTATGTAAAACAATATGGACCACGCATGCGAAAAGAACTACAGTTCACTTCTGTCAAAGACTGAAGCTCACACATGTAAAACTATTGCGGCTAACATATGTAAATGAAAATACATATGAGTGAACATAACAGCGTACATCAAGTTTATAACAACAACAAAAAATTAGATTACAACCCACCAACAGAACAAGTCATACAACTATACCTTATCAGCTACAACATCCGGAGGAGACGATGCATCAACCAAGACATCATCCTTTCCAGAGCCATCGTAGGACTCTTTGTGCACATCACAAGTAGAAACACCAGTCTACGGGCATAGAACAAACCAAAAACGAAAATAAGATGGTAACGACCAAAAAATAGAAAACTTCAACTATGCACAAGCAGTATGCACTTTACAACCGTGAAGTACACAAAAAATACAATAAAATGGAATGCAACAAATGCAAGTTCAAGAAGAGGGACGCATGGCAGAACAGACATGGTAGAAGTACTTGTACCTGACCAACTCCATCGTATCTAGTTCCATGGACACCAGAAGATTCCACTCTAGCATATCACAAAAAACAAAAATAGTGAGAAGCAGTCCACATAATACACAAAAGAGGTTCAAAGCCACAAAAAACCTAGAACATACATTATCAACGCCAACGCCAGCGTCCTGACGGTTCATTTCATCCAAAATATGCCCAGCATCCTTCTCATACCGACTGCATTTTTCCTCCTATGAATGTCTCAATTGAGCATACGAAAATCAAACATTCGTCACTGCAATCTTCAGGCTTTCAATCACGCCACAATGAAAATTGTGAGCAGCAACAATATCTTTATCTCGTGTGTCGTGACCAGTAGGGGAAAAACCAGCAACTATCCTCAACCTGTCACCAGAGGTTGGCAAATCTTCAGTCAACTTCAAAACCTTCAGAAGAAGCTCATCAATCTCCTCGTGTTTTTTGCCGCCAACAAATGTCTGTTTAGAAGAGCTTCTATTATCAAACATTTGCGAGCCATGAAACCACGAGTACGCGGCACCTCATCATCACAGGCAGGAAGCTGGCTACAGATAGGCTCATAAAACCTAGCATGAGTGCTAGGCCCTGCATCAGAGCCGCCGCATACAACTGCAATAGGATGGTTGTACACAATATCACCTGATGCCTTCCACTTCAAAAAAATACAACAGGTAAAGAGAAGTACACATGTGAGTACTAGAAAAGTTCAGATTTATAATGGCTGCACCTTTTTAAAAAAAATCTGATATTAAAAAATCAGATGCACTAACTGGCAGCTTCCCAAATTTGTAAGTTTCCAAGTAAATCTTTCCCTTCACAAGCACATCCTCATTGTATAACTTCATCAGGTCCTTGGTCGTCAGGTATGACGCACGTGGTGTCAACGTGTGCATGACTGAAAATTTGCGAAGTTTCAAGCAGTCAAGATACATAATCAGGGGGACAATGGCACAACCCTCTACACAATTCTGCTTGCTGCCTTCTGTTTGCCACCTCACCACAACTGCCTGCAACTCATCAACAACAAGCCGGCAAAGTCCATATGAGCCATAGCCGCATAATTCATGTTCTCTACCATTGCAGCAACTCTACCAAAACGAACTACAGGCCCGGGGCACAGCAAATTCTGGTAAAGTATCAGGAAGAACACCTTCACAGCAAGGTCAACAGTCACATGATCATCTTCCTCCACCAACACCTTCAACTTCTCAAGCAAGTCCTTAACACCTATACTTTTTGAACGGCCAAAGCCAAGATCAACCTTGAGGGCAGTCAACGAGTCATCATGGCCGCTGGCAGCAGGCATGGGTGTCGTGTGACGCCCCATAGGTAAATAAAAAATGTGATGAACTGCATCACGATTGATTCGAAGAACCCTGCCATTCCCAAAGTCCATTATCACGGTGGCAGGGTCAATCACTCCCATCAGATAGCACATAAGAATGCGCAGCACATTTTTCTTTACTGTCAGTTCAAAGATAACACCGAATCCAGCATCCCGAACACGACTATAGTGTGCCTCTTTCAACAAAGAAGCAGCCTTGCAAACAGTGGGAAGCGACAAACGTACGGTCTTGTTAAATCGAGAATCATCCCCCTGAGTATCATCTTCAGTTGCGTTGCTCTTACTAGACTTCTTCCTCTGTGTAAAGGGAAATGCAATCCACATTAGAAGACTAGCCATAAAAAAGAGACAGAGAAAACACAGATAGAATAACAATGAAGGAAACAAATGCAGTCCACTTCAACAAACCTTTAGAACAACATCCACCTCCTCACCAGAGTCACCACCAACATCTTCATCGACATCATCACGGGCGTGCTTGGGTAGACTCTTAGATGAACCACAGTCTTTGCGTCTACCAGTATGAACATCCCTCACACAATCAGCAAGCACAAAGTCATCATCATCAGAGTTGGGACCTTCAGTGACATATAGTCTCTTGCGCTGAGGATCATCCTTTCCACCAGCTTCAGTAGTTCTCTTGCCAAGATTCTTCTTCATGTCAGCAACACGTGGACTCTGCCGAGGTGTACCACCTTCCTCGGCAACAGTACTCAGCCCCTTCTTCAGCAAAGAAGGCTGCTTCACCTTGGCAAATTTGGCACCCTTGGCACCATCTGCAGCTCTCCTCTGCTTCTCCTTCTCCGCAAACTCTTTTGAGTCACTTTCAAACCTCAACTTCTTCTTGCTTTTCTTCAACTCATATTCACAAAGCTGTTCCGAGACCATCCAATCCTGTGTAACTTCCTCGGTACCATCAACAGACTACAATTGTGTTTCAGACAAGACGGGGCATCTCTGGTCAAAGCTCACACCAACATTACCCTCTGCAAAATAATGGTCAATCAAGTGTGTAACCTCCTCAAACCCAGGTGCCCCAGCATGGAAAACAGACACTACGTCAAAATGAAGTTTGATTATGGTCGTTAAAAAGTGCACAAAAAGAACAAATGCAGTGCTCCAACCATCAGCTCAAAATAAAAAATAATGCATTGTAAATAAAACAAAAATGTAGTTCACACATACATATAGTGGAGTTCACATATACAAATAAATGCAGTGCTACATACACTAACTTCACGTTTGTTCCCAACAAAATGCCGGACTAGATACAGCAAGACAACGCCAATTTTTACAACATCAAGTAACCAGCATAAAGAAAAATAAACAAATCAATCACATACCAGAAGGAGGGGCCACACTTATGGGAGAAGATTCAATCGGCGAATTCACTTCATGTCCTCCCTGGACACCATGATCCTTACCACTAGGACAACAAGAGCCAATTGGTGTGTCATTATGAGCACTTCAATCACCTACTGGATTCAAAAAGAACCAGAAACAGAAATTACAAAACATCACATGACAAAATAATGCAAATGAACACTGACAACTAACAGAGCATAAACCAATATGCAGGATGAATTAGGAAACTAGATAAACATCAAACAAAATAAACAAAGCCTAAAATAAGCACTGCACATACCCTGAACTCCTCCTCCCACTCTGCTCGACGAAGACATGGCGTTTGCCTGTAGCACAAGGACGAAGTGACAGATATAAGCAACAAAATTGGCGAAAATCTCACGAAACCCTAGATCCACCTTGTTACACACGACAATCGACTTCAAAATCGAGATAAAATTGAGTGCCTACGGGAAAATTACACAAGCAAAAACAGCAACGGCAACTACGAGAATCACAAAACAAGACAAGGGGACGATCAAGACCGAGGCCAAGCGGAATGTACCACAAAAAAGGGTGCGGCGATGGCGGCAGGGAGGGGGGAGGGGGCGGTGACAGGAACGGACAGGAAAGGGCTACGGGAGCGCAGCAGAAGGGCTCGCTGTCGGTGTCAAAATCAGCGGATCTCGGGTAGGGGGTCCCGAACTGTTTGTCTAAGGTCGATGGTAACAGGAGACAGGGGACACAACGTTTTACCGAGGTTCAGGCCCTCTCTATGGAGGTAATACCCTACGTCCTGCTTGATCGATCTTGATGAATATGAGCATTACAAGAGTTGATCTACCACGAGATCGTAATGGCTAAACCCTAGAGGTCTAGCTTGTATGGCTATGGTAATGAAGGTATCCCTCTCTGGACTAAGTCCTCCGGTTTATATAGACACCGGGAGGATCTAGGGTTACACAAGGTCGGTTACAAAGAAAGGAATCTACATATTTAGTTGCCAAGAAGAGTCCCATCTGGACATGGGTGTAGTCTTCGATCTTCGTGTCTTCACAGCCCATCAGTCCGGCCCATGGCTAACAGGTCGGACGCCTAAGGACCCCTTAGTCCAGGACTCCCTCAGTAGCCCCTGAACCTAGCTTCAATGACAAGGTATCTGGCACGTAGATCTGTCTTCGGCATTGCAAGGCGGGTTCCTCCTTCCGAACTCAAAGATAGTCTTCGGACGTATTGAATGTGTCCAGACCTATAACACACGCACCACACACAACTGCAGAGGGAACAGAATTTTCCACGAGTCCAATCTGCTGACAACTTTTTGTAATATGACATCATGTTGGCCTGGACATAATTTTGAACCGTTTTTCGTCTGCCGCTCCACGTTTCGAGGCGCGGTTGCCATTGACACGTCTTGTCAAAGTAGAGATCGTGTCCCCTTATTGCGGGATTTTCATCAATTTGGGCGTGGGTAAGCCAAACGTGCTTGTTTACACAGCCCTTGGGAATAGGCGAGTTTTAAGGTGAGTGGGGAGGCGTTCGATATTCACTGCCTTTATAAGGGGATAAGGATTCCCCCTTCTTCTCCCACGCCTTCTCTCTTCCTCTGCCCATCCATTCTCGAGCTCCAGCACCCAAGCTCTAGCTTTCCTCGCTCGAGAAAGCACTCCAATTATGTCCTGATCTGGAGGCAAGTGGATGGCACCTCCTTCAATAAGAAGGACATCAAGGAGCTCCGGGAGGCCGGATACCTCGCCAAGGGGATCGTTCACCGTCTCCCGGCCATGGGACAAATCGTCCCTCCCCAGAGCCCCATGAGAGGGTTGTGTTTCTCACACATTTCGTTCGCGGGCTGGGATTCCCTCTCCACCCGTTTATCCGCGGATTGATGTTTTACTATAGGCTGGACATCCATGATCTAGCCCCCAACTCTATCCTCAACATCTCAGCATTTATTGTCGTGTGTGAGTCCGTTCTCCGCATCCCACACCACTTCGGCCTATGGCTGAAGACCTTCAATGTGAAGCCAAAGGTGGTGAGCGGCCAACAAGCAGAGTGCGGAGGCGCTACGGTGGGCAAGATGCCCAATGTCACCTGGCCCGAAGGCTCCTTTGTGGAGACGGTGAAGGGGTGGCAATCGAGGTGGTTCTACGTCACCGAGCCGCGCGGCACCAGCTGGGCGGCAGCCCCCGAGTTCCGATCCGGAGCTCCGATGCGGCTCCCCTCCTGGCGAGAGAAGGGCCTAACCTGGGGTTCCTCGAACGAGCTCACTGGTCTCTAGACGTGCGTCCAGAACATGATAACCAAGAGAATCAAACTTGTCAACGCGATCCAGGTTATGCTCATTCGCCGGATCCTTCCATGCCAACGCCGGACTTGCTATTTGTGGGAGTTCGATCCGCCCAAGCACCAGACACTACTAGAGTTCTTCGGCACGACGCACGAAGACATTTGGAAAGTGCTCTTCAAGGCCGGCGAGACACCACCGCCTACGACCAAGGATCGCGGGCTTAGCTTAAAACGCCAGGCGAATCTGGTAAGTTCTTTCGTGTTTTCAAGGTATACCCTTTACTGGCATATTTTGAGGAAGGAGTCTAAGCCTTCCTATCAACTTTTCAGGCCTGGATCGATATAGCAGGGCGGATTAACTGTCCGGCTCCGCTACCCAAAGACAAAGAAACCCCACTTCTGACGAAGATGCTATTTCTAGCGCCTTATGATGTGCCGGAGAAGAAGGCCAAGAGAACGGCCAAGGGGCCAGGAGTGGCCTTCGCCGAGAAAGTGCTTCGGACGTGACGTCCGAAGACGAGACTCACTCTTCGGCCGCCGAAGATGACGATCAGGAGGAAGAAAGCAACTCCCCTCCCGAGAGGGGAAGGAAGAAAAGGGGGGCCTCCACAAATCTGGAGGCAGAGGCGCCCAAGAGGGGGAAGGGTTCCCTCGCGGATAACTTCGCGTGGGATGTCGATAGCAGTCTAGAGCGACTGTCCCGGACCAAGCCTCAGGCTGCCACATAAGTACCAAAAACCTTATGCACGTCCAAATGTATGGCCTTTCTGCTTTGTAATATTAATATGTTTAAATCATGCCATTGCAGTATGGCCCGTGACAGCTCCTCGCGATCCTCAATAAGAGGTTCGCTAGATTCAAAGGAGATGGCCAGCGTGTCACTACCGCCCGCTCACTCTTCCCCGGCCAAGGGTGATGATGAGGTCGTGTCCCAAAGGGCCTTCCCAGGTCAGGGAGAGGTTCCAGTGGTCGTCAGGGTGGGCCAAAAGATGACTCCTCGGCCGCCGGACAAATGTGGGAAAAAGCCCCCCTGGGGACTGGTGATGAGGGACAAGTTCAATTCGGCCCCCAGCCGGATACCGTTCCAGAGATCTACATGGCTCCAGAACCAGGCGAGCAGCCTTCCCCGGAAGGAGAAGGTGTCCCTGTTCCACCGATGACCTCTGTCCAAGCAGAGGCACTGGATAATCTGCTGGAAGCGTTGCGAAGCGCTTCCATTGTGGATGAACACCGTATCCTTATGGGTACGGTGATCGAGAAGGTTCGGTCCGCCAAAAGCGGACTGACCGAAGCCTGCGCTAGCCTTCTAACAGGCTTTGAGTTAAGTAATGTAATTGTAGAAAGAATATCAAAATGTAGACAGTAGCCCCTGATGCTCTGTTCGGTGTTCGAAAAGAAAAAGCCGAACAGAGGATCAAAATAATTTTCGCAGGAGTCTAACATAAGATGTCTATGTGAATAAGTAGGCATCGCTGCTGGCTGCTGCCGCTCATACCGCGGAGGTCTCCGGACTGAAGCAGAACCTGGAGTGGGCCGAGGAAGAGCTCGGCCTTGTGAAGAAGCAGCTGGAGGACAACCAAGGTCTGCAGTAACCTGCATGTATATTTGGGAAGGATGAATGGTTCGTGCTGACTAAAGTGCCATGAACCTTATTAGGGGCCACGACCGAGGTGGCGCCCTCAAGAAGGCGTTGGTCGAGGCTGAGAACAAAGCGGTCAAGGAACGCGCCGCGCACGAGAAGCACGAGGCCCGGGTCAGCGAGGTCCAGCAAGAGCTTTAGAACGCCGTCAAGAAGTACGAGTCCTTGGAGTGTGATGTTAAGACGCAAGGGTCCGAACTTGTGAAGGCCCACCAGAGCACCCAAGATGCCCGGGCCGAAGCCCAGAGCACCCTCCAGGAAATCCAGGCGGCCAAGAAGATCGCAACGGGTAAGGCTTTCATTATGCAAAGCAAGTATGCGAAGGAAACGTTCCTTTTACTTACCCGGATTTGGAGCTCTCCAGGGGCGTTTACAGATTTGCCGCGCGACGTATCAGATGCTGCCGAGTTCTATCAAGCCGAAGAAGGGAGTTCTATGGAGAAGTTGTTTTGGTCTCAATACCTTGGACCAGAACATCCGGTGCCCTTCAGCGACCAGCTGAAATAGTTGGTCGAGGTGCACAAGGCGGCTGAGCTAGCCATGAAGGACCTAATAGTCCGACTATGGCCTGCCGAGCCCATGCCCAGCAGCTACTTCGGACTTGTGAAGCGGCTTGTGAGTGACTGCCCACGGCTTGAAGTCGTGAAGCGGTCGGTCTGCATTGAAGGTGCACGGATGGCCTTTGCCCGCGTCAAGATGCACTGGGTGAAGATGGATGCCAAGAAGCTGATGACCGAGGGGCCCCCTGAGGACAAGGAGCACCGCCGACCCGAGCTATATTTTGATAGTGTCCTGGAGGGATCCCGCCTTGTGGCGGAGCAATGTGCGAAGGATGTTATATTCCCATGAAACATTCATATTATCCTGTCGTGTAATATGAAACAATGTCGTTATGTAATATAATGCTTGCGACTTTTAAAATTTTACCTCCTGTGCGGCCGTTTATGAAATCTGAGGGTTGGCCAGTCGTCGGCTTCTGCCCCCACATAGATAGTACGGGGGCGTTCGGGATAAATCAAAACACTCTTTACTCCACATTCTGGTCCTTAAAGGAGGTGTTTAGCGCAACGAACAAGGCAATCAGACTATACAACCTTTATCACCCTCACTTAGCCATAGGAGCTGGGCAATGAGAATTTTGGTGAAGCCCCTGGTAGTCGGAAGGCCGAACTAGGGGCGCTATATACACCTGATCGGATAAAAACCGACTCCTCGCATAAAGCGGAAAAAATCTCTAAGGATTTGAAACCTCTTGAACAGCTAACCAGCTCTCGCTGCATCATGACAGTCAGTTTTCGGCTTTCTCTACTGAGGTGCTCGTCTGGAAAACTAGGACACAATCGCAGTAGTTCTCCCTCTACTACCCTAGCCGATATAGCGGAACGTAAGGTAGTAAGCACAGGAGCCGGGCAACCCAACTATTGACGAAAGACATGATTCGGAGCCAATGCATACAATGATATAAGTTCGGGGTGCCCAACTGTAATGTAAAAAGTGTTTGGACTTTGTTGTCGTATTGCGGGGCGGGATGAAGCCCCTGGCGAAGTAATATGTACCAGAGTGTACGGGTGCGATGAGTAATAAATACAGAGGCAAGGAAAAAATCAAGTAATAAGCTGACGCTGCCAAATATTTTTCATTGTAATTTGATTAATACATCGAGGCATACTTGTGCAAGCATTGCGATAAGCAAGTAAGGCTATTCAACATGCCGTGACTAAGAGCGAGCTACATGTGGGTATGTAAAACAGGTATAGCAATTGTTAGCAGAGACCACCTGGGGATTCCTTTGTATGACAAAGCTCCTTGCCTCCTTGGTGTATCCGTCCCGTGATCGGTCCGATGATCAGGTTACTAGAAAAAGCCTCGAGAAGAGAAAAACCCGAAAAGAAAAAAGAAAAAAGTGAAGGTGTGCGGATCCAGGGTCGATCGAGGCGCACCATGGATCATGGGCTAGCTATGCCTCCATCGATGCCCATGGAATTTTGAGTGCGTAGTTATGGACGCACGGTATGAATGCCTCCATTCGATTGGGACTGAGACGGAGGCCAAATTGCTAGTTAAGCTCTTGACGAGCCGGGTTGTCTTGCTGCAGAATAGTCTGGACTCTCTTGACGGTGTCCGAGGGCTCGGCAGCTGAATTAAGGTTCTGCTTGAGAAGGCCGCTCTGTACTTCTGCTGCTAAGGCAGCTGTGTGCTCTTCGGTACGGAGGGAGTGTTCCATATTTCCATTGACTGTTATGATGCCACGTGGACCGGGCATCTTGAGATTGAGATAAGTATAGTGAGGTACCGCATTGGATTGAGCAAATGCGGTTCGTCCAAGCAGTGCGTGATAGCCGCTGTGAAACGGGACGATGTCAAAGATTAACTCCTCTCTTCGGAAGTTGTCCGAAGATCCAAAGACAACCTCAAGTGTGATTGAGCCCGTACAGTGGGCCTCTACACCTGGTATGACTCCTTTAAAGGTAGTCCTTGTGGGCTTGATCCGTGATGGGTTAATGCCCATTTTGTGCACTGTATCCTGATAGAGCAGATTGAGGCTGCTGCCACCGTTCATGAGGACTCGCGTCGGGTGGAATGCATCAATGATTGGGTCTAGGAATAGTGCGGCTGATCCGCCATGTGGGATACAGGTTGGATGATCCCGATGATCAAAATTAATCGAGCATGATGACTATGGATTGAATTTTGGGGCGACTGGCTCTATCGCAAAGACGTCCCTGAGTGCGCGTTTGCGCTCCCTCTTGGGGATGTGTGTAGCATATATCATGTTCACTGTTTTGACCTAAGGGGGAAACTTCTTCTGTCCCCCTGTGTTTGGCTGCAGGGGCTCCTCGTCATCATCCTCGCTCTGCGATCCCTTTTCCTTGCCGGCTTGCTTTAAAACCTAGCAATCTCTGTTGGTATGGTTGGCTGGTTTGTCTGGGGTGCCATGGATTTGGCACGATTGGTCGAGTATGCGGTCCATGCTGGATGGTCCCTGATTGTTTCTTTTATACAGCCTTTTCCGCTGACCGGATTTGGAGCCGCTGAATCCGGCACTGACAGTAGTGTCATCGGTGTTATCGCCATTGCTTCAGCGTTTGTGTGTGCTGTGTCGGAGCTTGTCGTCGCTATTTTTGGCCTCGGAAGGGCCTGCATCACTGGCTGTATTTTTACTACGAGCCAGCCAGCTATCCTCACCCGCACAAAAGCGGGTCATGAGTGGCGTGACGGCTGCCATAGGTTTCGGCTTTTCTTGGCCGAGGTGGCGGGCGAGCCATTTGTTGCGGATGCTTTGTTTAAAGGCCGCTAGAGCTTCGGCATTCGGACAGTTGACGATCTGGTTCTTTTTGGTTAGAAACCTAGTCCAAAACTTCCTGGCTGACTCTCGAGGTTGTTGGACTATGTGGCTTAAGTCATAAGCGTCTGGTGTCTGGACATATGTACCTTGGAAGTTGTCGAGGAAGGCTTCTTCCAAGTCCTCCCAGCTGCCGATAGAGTTTTTAGGCAGGCTATTTAACCAGTGCCGAGCTGGACCTTTGAGCTTTAGTGGGAGGTATTTGATAGCGTGGAGGTCATTTCCACGAGCCATGTGGATATGGAGAATAAAATCCTCGATCCATACCGCAGGGTCGGTTATTCCATCGTATGATTCAATGTTAACGGGTTTGAACCCTTCGGGGAATTCGTGATCCATTACTTCATCGGTGAAGCAAAGAGGGTGTGCGGCGCCTCTATATCAGGCCGTGTCACGACATAGCTCCGATGGAGTCCGTCTACGGTTGTCGGCTCGGGTGTGACTAGGTTTTTCATGTCCGAATAGGTAGCCACCATCACGTGTCGAGGAACATCCTCGTGGTCCATAAATCGATCGGGTATATCCTACTCTACTATCCAGGGTTTCCCGGAGGTCGTGTGTATGATCCCGAACTATTTTGTCTCTGTTTTTTCATGGCGGTGGGGCGGGCTGCTATTCGGCTTGAGTTGTCGCTCTATCCCGACCACGAGGTGGTCGGTCCGCCGCACTGTCCCGACCGCGTAGTGTTTCGTCAGTCGCATTACGCGAGGGAAGTATGGGCTCTGGTGCTCTTCATCGAACTGAGGTAGCAACCTTCGCTTTGGGTAACTCTTGGCTGGGCGTCTGAGGTCGTAATCTTTGGCTGCCAGAACGCCAGTCCACCTGTCGATGAGCAGATCTTGGTCAACTTGAAGTTGTTGCTGGTTCTTTTTCAGGCTCCTTGCGGTGGCTATTAGCTGGTGCTTGAAGCGCTCCTATTCGAGAGGTTCCTCAGGCACGATGAAATATTCATTGTTGAGGCTTTCCTCATCCTCAGAGAGTGGATGATAACTACCATCCTCTGAGTCGTTGGGCCTGGCCTGTTCGTCGGGGCTGGCTTGCCCGTTTCTTCCTCTCCTGTTGGGATGTTACATCAGCATGGTCTTCATTGTTTTTGGCATCGTCCAGAGTATTGTTTTCTCCGGTGTCGGTATTACTGTCCTTTGAACGATGTGACTTAGAGCGGCGCCGAGGACGTCGGTGTTTTTGCCGTGTCTCAGGAGGTTTATTCTCAACTGGATTTTCTTTGTCATCGTCGTTGGTTGTTTTGGATGTGTCCGCCATATACACATCGTACGAAGAGGTGGTCGTCCAGCGTCCAGTGAATGGTGGACTTTGATTTTGCTCCTCATCAGCATCTTCATCAATACCGTCGATGTCTTCGGAGTCGTAATCGAGCGTGTCGGTTAAATCCTCGACTGTGGCTATGAAGTGGGTGGCGGGTGGGAAGCAAGATTCTCCTTCATCTGCCCCTAGTTCAAAAACGATCAAGTTCGGCATCCGTGGTCTCACATGGTTCTGAACTTACAACCAGAGATGAGTTTAGGGTTCCGGTGACACAAGTATTGTGTGAGTTTAAGTCCATGTGTGGCTCCAACGCCGGGGAATCTGTGGCCTCCGTGGTGGGGTTGAACCTCCGGTCCTTAGATGGCACCGTATGCTCCAGATCTAAGGCCGGAGCAGTTACAGGAGCTATATCCTAAATGTGGTCCGATGACATATTTAGGTCATGTTCATCGAGGTGGCCAGGAGCGATCGCCGCGGTCTCGAATCTAGCGAAGATCAAACCTCCACCGATGTCCGCGACATAGTTCAAGCTCCCAAATCTGACCTGATGGCTAGGGGCATAGCTATTGATCTGCTCCAGATGGCCAAACGAGTTGGCCCGCAGTGCGAACAGCCAAAAACAAAAATTGGTCCAGGGAGGAAGGTTTCTCCTTGGACAGTGTCATTGTTGACGATTGAAGGGGCCATCGAACCTTTTGAGGACGTCACAGTGGAACTCTCAATGAAAGCACCAATGTCGGTGTCAAAACCGGCGGATCTCGGGTAGGGGTTCGCGGACTGTGCGTCTAAGGTTGATGGTAACAGGGGACACGATGTTTTACCCAAGTTCGGGCCCTCTCTATGGAGGTAATGCCCTATGTCTTGCTTGATTTATCTTGATGAATATGAGTATTACAAGAGTTGATCTACCACGAGATCGTAATGGCTAAACCCTATAGGTCTAGCTTGTATGGCTATGGTAATGAAGGTATCCCTCTCCGGACTAAGTCCTCCGGTTTATATAGACACCGGGAGGATCTAGGGTTACACAAGGTCGGTTACAAAGAAAGTAATCTACATATTTGGTCGCCAAGCTTGCCTTCCACGCCCAAGAAGAGTCCCATCCGTACATGGGTGCGGTCTTCGGTCGTCGTGTCTTCACAGCCCATCAGTCCGACCCATGGCAAACAGGCCAGACGCTTGAGGACCCCTTAGTCCAGGACTCCCTCACTCGCGGAGCGGACGGCGACGCGGAATGCGGGAATAAGGACCTCTTATAATAACTATGCAGCTAACACAAGCATATAATGGACTATCCATTCTAATAGCAGAATAGAACATTAACCACACTGCTAATGCAGTATGAAAGTGCATATTATGCAGTCCTCTAGAACACAGAATGCAGTTTAAGAAAAGAGAAATCTCATAAGCTTCCATAACCACTATAATGCAGCTACAACGAAGTACACTACTAACGAAAATGCAGTGCACTACAACGTATGCCACAACTACAACAAATAAAATTGAAGTAGTAGAACTCCAGACATGTGGTAGACTAATAGAGGTGTCAATTTCACTCGCACTTCCCTAACTCGCCTAAAAATTGTCCAACCACTAAACTATTGAAAAATACCCCCGCAAAAAATTACATGGAAGACACGGCAACTGGACAAACAGCATCAGCTTTCATTTAAAAAATGCAATTCAAAAAATGACAATTATACCTGCAATACAATGAATTCAAACCAATAGCAACAGTAATTGCAATATTCAAACACGCATGGACGCGCAAAATCCAAAAAATCAACAAGAATAGAGGAGCGAACGAAGCTCACCGTCCGCACAATCAAATTAACAAGAATTGAAAACTAACTCCTAAAAATTAACAAATTATAGAGTGAACGGACCAATTAAAACGAACGCAATCAAAGAATTCCTACTAAAAAACAACATTCGAGCACACAAAAAATCGCATCTGACGCGAACACGAACGAACAGAGAAAGCGCGTCCGCCAAATCCCTCGATTTGCAAGCACTCTAGTAGATTTTCCTATAAATTAGAAAGAATAAAGGTAAAATGAGATGCAGAGACAAACTAAATCATCCCGCAACACTCGATTCCACACAGAAAACACGGGCAAAACACCAGAAAATGAAGCAGTTCTGCCGTGAAGCATTGCAGTTCCCAATGTAAAGACGATGCAGTTCACTTCTGTTGAGCGTGCAGTGCGGAAGTGTTGTCAGGCTAACTATTCTGCTAATATTAGCATAACAGACTGGATGTATATATATAGATATATATAGACAGAGAGAGAGTAACACTATTCTGATCCCAGGATCAGAATAGTTATTCGGATCACGACACCCTATATAGGGCCCGATGACTTGTTTCTAAACTCCCGAACCGAGCAGTGACAGAAACAAAAGCGCACCCTCCCTCGATCCCCCACCATTCCCCCAATCCCCACCTCCCACAGCTCCCGTCCCTAACGGCGACGCGCCCGCCGCCCCGTCCCTAACTGGCGGTGCCGCCGCCCGGCCGCCCCGACCCCCCTAACCAGAGACGTGACCGTCGCTGCCCAGCCACGCCACAACCAGAGACACCGCCGTCCCAAGATCCCACCTCTGTCACCACCTGCGCTCATCGCCGGCATTGTGGTCCCCAGCTTTCCCCGTCGCCGCGCCCAGCCTCCCACGCGCTCGCCTCCTGCCTCTACGCACTGCCGCCCTGCCGCCCTACCTCCCGCGCGCCGCAGCCTGCCTCTGCGCACCACCGTCCCCCATCCGGCCATCCCACGAGCCGCTGCTTCACCTCCGTGCGCCGCTGCCTTCTTGGTTTCTGCCGCGTGCGTGCATAGCATAGAGAAAAGCAGGGATGCAGGAGGATGGTGTCGGGGGATCAGGCGGAGGACTCCATCGTGACCATGGCGGATGGCGGCCATGGCGGCGGCAAGGAGGGCGCGCGTGTGATGGACGGCGGTGAGCAGTCGGAGCACGGGCACGATGACGGTAGGTTCACCATGAAGGACATGCTCTGGCATGGCGGATCTGTGTGGGACTCCTGGTTCAGCTGCGCTTCCAAACAGGTACGCACTTCTTCTCCATGCAGTTTAACGATGGAAGGCATTCCTCATCATTGCTGATTGGTCTAGATCGGATCTGCGTGCGTGGGTGCAGGTGGCGCAGGTGCTGCTGACGCTGCCCTACTCCTTCTAGCAGCTGGGGATGGCCTCCGGGCTGCTGCTGCAGGTGTTCTACGACCTCATGGGCAGCTGGACCGCCTACCTCAACAACGTCCTCTACGTTGGATACCGCGCCCGCAAGGAGAGGGAGAGCCTCAGCTTCAAGAACCATGTCATCCAGGCCGGCCCGTCATACGTCTCCAACGTATCTTTAATTTTTGATTGCTCCATGCTATTATGTTATCTGTTTTGGATGTTAATGGGCTTTATTTTACACTTTTATATCATTTTTGGGACTAACCTATTAACCGGAGGCCCAGCCCAAATTGTTGTTCTTTTTTTCCCTATTTCAGTGTTTCACAAAAAAGGAATATCAAACGAAGTCCAAACGGAATGAAACCTTCGAGAACGTGATTTTCTCAACAAACGTCATCCAAGAGACTTGGAGTGGGTGTCAAGAAACAATCGAGGAGGCCACGAGGCAGGGGGCGCGCCTACCCCCTGGGCACGCCCTCCACCCTCGTGGGCCCCTCATTGCTCCACCAACCCACTTCTTCCTACTATGTAAGTCCACGTACCCCGTAAACATCCACGAGCACCACGAAAACCTAATTCCACCGCCGCAACCTTCTGTACCCGAGAGATCCCATCTTGGGGCCTTTTCCGGAGCTCCCCTGGAGGGGGCATTGATCACGGAGGTCCTCTACATCAACTCCATGGCCTCTCCGGTGATGTGTGAGTAGTTTACTTCAGACCTTCGAGTCCATAGCTAGTAGCTAGATGGCTTCTTCTCTCCCTTTGGATCTCAATACAAAGTTCTCCTCGATTCTCTTGGAGATCTATTCAATGCAATCTTCTTTTGCAGTGTGTTTGTCGAGATCCGATGAATTGTGGGTTTATGATCCAGATTATCTATGAACAATATTTGATTCTTCTCTGAATTCTTTTATGTATGATTGGTTTATCTTTGCAAGTCTCTTTGAATTATCAGTTTGGTTTGGCCTACTAGATTGATCTTTCTTGCAATGGGAGAAGTGCTTAGCTTTGGGTTCAATCTTGCGGTGCTCGATCCCAGTGACAGCAGGGGAAACGACACGTATTGTATTGTTGCCATCGAGGATAAAAAGATGGGGTTTATATATTGCATGAGTTTATCCCTCTACATCATGTCATCTTGCATAAGGCATTACTCTATTCTTATGAACTTAATACTCTAGATGCATGCTGGATAGCGGTTGATGTGTGGAGTAATAGTAGTAGATGCAGGTAGGAGTCAGTCTACTTGTCGCGGACGTGATGCCTATATACATGATCATGCCTGGATATTCTCATAATTATTCGCTTTTCTATCAATTGCTCGACAGTAATTTGTTCACCCACCATAATACTTATGCTATCTTGAGAGAAGCCACTAGTGAAACCTATGGCCCCCGGGTCTATTTTCCATCATACAAGTTTCCAATCTACTTTATTTTGCAATCTTTAATTTCAATCTATATCATAAAAATACAGATAATATTTATCTTATTATTATCTCTATCAGATCTCACTCTTGCAAGTGGCCGTGAAGGGATTGACACCCCCTTTATCGCGTTGGTTGCGAGGTTCTTATTTGTTTGTGTAGGTACGAGGTGACTCGCGCGTGGTCTCCTACTGGATTGGTACCTTGGTTCTCAAAAACTGAGGGAAATACTTACGCTGCTCTACTACATCACCATTTCCTCTTCAAGGGAAAACCAACGCAGTGCTCAAGAGGTAGCAAGAAGGATTTCTAGCACCGTTGTTGGGGAGATCTACGCCAAGTCAAGACATACCAAGTACCCATCACAACTCTTATCCTCCTCATTACATTATTGTCCATTTGCCTCTTGTTTTCCTCTCCCCCACTTCACCCTTGCCGTTTTATTCGCCCTCTTTTTCCGTTCCCCTTCTCTTTTTGCCTGTTTCTTATTTGCTTGTGTGTTGGATTGCTTGCTTGTCACGATGGCTCAATATAATACTAAATTATGTGACTTTAACAATACCAACAATAATGATTTTATTAGCACTCCGATTGCTCCTCTTACCGATGCTGAATCTTGTGAAATTAATACTGCTTTGCTGAATCTTGTCATGAAAGATCCGTTTTCTGGCCTTCCTAGTGAAGATGTTGCTACCCATCTAAACAACTTTGTTGATTTATGTGATATGCAAAAGAAGAAAGATGTGGATAATGATATTGTTAAACTTAAGCTATTTCCGTTTTTGCTTAGAGATCGTGCTAAATCTTGGTTTTCATCTTTGCCTAAAAATAGTATTGATTCATGGAATAAGTGTAAAGATGGTTTATCTCTAAGTATTTTCCTCCCGTTAATATCATCTCTCTTAGAAACGATATTGTGAATTTTAAGCAACTTGATCATGAACATGTTGCACAATCTTGGGAGAGGATGAAATTAATGATACGTAATTGCCCTACACATGGTTTGAATTTATGGATGATTATACAAAAAATTATGCCAGATTGAATTTTGCTTCTAGAAATCTTTTACATTCGGCCACGGGAGGCACTTTTATGGAAATCACTTTAGGAGAAGCTACCAAACTCCTAGATAATATTGTGGTTAATTATTATCAATGGCACACCAAAAGATCTACTAGTAAAAAAGTTCATGCAATTGAAGAGATTAATGTTTTGAATGGAAAGATGGATGGACTTATGAAATTGTTTGCTAATAAGAGTGCTCCTACTGATCCTAATGATTTTCCTTTGTCTACTTTGATTGAGAATAATAATGAATCTATGGATGTGAATTTTGTTGGTAGGAACAATTGTGGTAACAATGCGTATAGAGGTAATTTTAATCCTAGGCCGTTTCTTAGTAATTCGTCTAATAATTATGGTAATTCCTACAACAATTCTTTTGGAAATTATAATAAGATGCCCTCTGATTTTGAATCTAGTATTAAAGAATTTATTAGTTTGCAAAAGAGTTTCAATGCTTTGATTGAAGAAAAATTGCTTAAGATTGATGAGTTGGCTAGGAACGTGAATAGAATTTCTCTTGATGTTGATTCTTTGAAACTTAGATCTATTACACCTAAGCATGATATCAATGAGTCTCTAAAAGCCATAAGAATTTCCATTGATGAGTGCAAAGAAAGAACCACTAGGATGCGTGCTAAGAGAGATTGCTTTGTGAAAGTGCGTTCTTCTAGTTTTCATGAAAATAAGGATGAAGATCTAAAAGTGATTGATGTGTCCCCTATTAAATCTTTGTTTTGCAATATGAATCTTGATAATGAGGGGACTAGAGATCAGTCAACTTTAGATAGAAGGCGTCCCAATAATTCAGAGTTTTTAGATCTTGATGCAAAAATTGTTAAAAGTGGGATTGAAGAGGTTAAAACTTTAAATAGCAACGAACCCACTATCTTGGATTTCAAGGAATATAATTATGATAATTTCTCTTTGAAAGATTGTATTTCCTTGTTGCAATCCGTGCTAAATTCTCCTCATGCTTATAGTCAAAATAAAGCTTTTACTAAACATATCGTTGATGCTTCGATGCAATCTTATGAAGAAAAACTTGAGTTGGAAGTTTCTATACCTAGAAAACTTTATGATGAGTGGTAACCTTCTATTAAAATTAAAATTATAGATCATGAGTGCTATGCTTTGTGTGATTTGGGTGCTAGTGTTTCCACGATTCCAAAAACTTTGTGTGATTTGCTAGGTTTCCGTGAATTTGATGATTGTTCTCTAAACTTGCACCTTGCGGATTCCACTATTAATAAACCTATGGGAAAGATTAATGATGTTCTTATTGTCGCAAATAGGAATTATGTGCCCGTAGATTTCATTGTTCTTGATATAGATTGCAATCCTTCATGTTCTATTATTCTTGGTAGACCTTTCCTTAGAAAGATTGGTGCAATTATTGATATGAAGGAAGGGAATATTAAATTCCAATTTCCATTAAGGAAAGGCATGGAACACTTCCCTATAAATAAATTAAAATTACCATATTAATCTATTATGACAGCCACTTATGGATTGCCTACCAAAGATGGCAATACCTAGATCTATCTTCGCTTTTATGCCTAGCTAAGGGTGTTAAACGATAGCGCTTGTTGGGAGGCAACCCAATTTTATTTTTATTCCTTGATTTTTGCTCCTGTTCAGTAATAAATAATTTATCTAGCCTCTTTTTAGGTTGTGTTTTTTGAGTTTAATTAGTGTTTGTGCCAAGTAGAACCGTTGGGAAGACTTGGGGCAAGTCTTTTTGATCCTGCTGTAAAAAACAGAAACTTTAGTGCTCACGAGAATTGCTCCCATTTTTTTATTGGAGAGTGATATTTAATTAATTCTTTTTTAAGCTGATTAATAGATAAATTCCTAACGTCCAGAAATTTATTTTAGAATTTATGGGGTTCAAGAAGTTAGCGTTAGTTACAGATTACTACACACTGTTCTGTTTTTGACAGATTCTGTTTTTCGTGTGTTGTTTGCTTATTTTAATGAATCTATGGCTAGTAAAAGAGTTTATAAAGCATAGAGAAGTTGGAATACAGTAAGTTTAACACAAATATAAATATATAATGAGTTCATTACAGTAGCTTGAAGTGATGTTTTGTTTTCTTTCGCTAACGGAGCTCACGAGATTCTCTTGTTAAGTTTTGTGATGTGAAGTTTTTAAGTTTTGGGTAAAGATTTGATGGATTATGGAACAAGGAGTGGCAAGAGCCTAAGCTTGGGGATGCCCATGTAACCCCAAGGTAAAATACAAGGACACCAAAAATCCTAAGCTTGGGGATGCCCCGGAAGGCATCCCCTCTTTTGTCTTCGTTCATCGGTAACTTTACTTGGAGCTATATTTTTATTCGCCACATGATATTTGTTTTGCTTGGAGTGTCTTGTATTATTTGAGTCTTTGATTTTTAGTTTACCACAATCATCCTTGCTGTACACACCTTTTGAGAGAGACACACATGAATTGAAATTTATTAGAATACTCTATATGCTTTACTTATATCTTTTGAGCTATATAGTTTTTGCTCTAGTGCTTCACTTATATCTTTTAGAGGACGGTGGTCATTTTATTTTATAGTAATAATTGATCTCTCATGCTTCACTTATATTATTTTGAGAGTCCTTTAGAACAACATGGCAATTTGCTTTTAGGCATAATAAAAACTTTCATACAAGTGCATTGAATACTATGAGAAGTTTGATACTTGATGATTGTTTTGAGATATGGAGATGGTGATATTAGAGTCATGCTAGTTGAGTAGTTGTGAATTTGAGAAATACTTGTGTTGAAGTTTGTGATTCCCATAGCATGCACATATGGTGAACCGTTATGTGATGAAGTCGGAGCATGATTTATTTATTGATTGCCTTCCTTATGAGTGGTGGTCGAGGACGAGCGATGGTCTTTTCCTACCAATCTATCCCCCTAGGAGCATGCGCGTAGTACTTTGTTTCGATAACTAATAGATTTTTGCAATAATTATGTGAGTTCTTTATGACTAATGTTGAGTCCATGGATTATACGCACCCTCACCATTCCACAATTGCTAGCCTCTCTAGTACCGCGCAACTTTCGTCGGTACCATAAACCCACCATATACCTTCCTCAAAACAGCCACCATACCTACCTATTATGGCATTTCCATAGCCATTCCGAGATATATTGCCATGCAACTTTCCACCGTTCCGTTTGCTAAGACACGCTTCATCATTGTCATATTGCTTTGCATGATCATGTAGTTGACATCGTATTTGTGGCAAAGCCACCGTTCATAATTTTTTCATACATGTCACTCTTGATTCATTGCGTATCCCGGTACACCGCGGAGGCATTCAAATAGAGTCATATTTTGTTCTAAGTATTGAGTTGTAATTCTTGAGTTGAAAGTAAAAAGGAGTGTGATGATCATCATTATTAGAGCATTGTCCCAATGAGGAAAGGATGATGGATACAATGATTCCCCCACAAGTCGGGATGAGACTCCAGACGAAAAAAAAGAGGCCAAAAAAAGAAGGCCCAAATAAAAAAGGAAAAAAATGAAATGAGAGAGAAAGAGAGGGACAATGTTACTATCCTTTTTCCACATTTGTGCTTCAAAGTAGTACCATGATCTTCATGATAGAGAGTCTCTTATGTTGTCACTTTCATAAACTAGTGGGAATTTTACATTATACAACTTGGCTTGTATATTCCAATGATGGGCTTCCTCAAATTGCCCTAGGTCTTCGTGAACAAGCAAGTTGGATGCACACCCACTTAGTTTCTTTTGTTGAGCTTTCATACACTTATAGCTCTAGTGCATCCGTTGCATGGAAATCCCTACTCACTCACATTGATATCTATTAATGGGCATCTCCATAGCCTGTTGGTACGCCTAGTTGATGTGAGACTATCTTCTCCTTTTTTGTCTTCTCCACAACCACCATTCTATTCCACCATAGTGCTATATCCATGGCTCACGCTCATATATTGCGTGAAGATTGAAAATTTTTGAGAACATCAAAAGTATGAAACAATTGCTTGGCTTGTCACCCGGGTTGTGCATGATTTAAGTATTTTGTGTGGTGAAGATAGAGCATAGCCAGAATATATGATTTTGCAGGGATAACTTTCTTTGTCCATGTTATTTTGAGAAGACATGATTGCTTAGTTAGTATACTTGAAGTATTATTATTTTTATGTCAATATTAAACTTTTATCTTGAATATTTCGGATCTGAACATTCATGCCACAATAAATAAAAAATACATTGAGAAATATGTTAGAAAGCATTTCATATCAAAAATTATTTTTTATCATTTATCTACTCGAGGATAACCAGGAATTAAGCTTGGGGATGCTTGATACGTCTCCAACGTATCTATAATTTTTGATTGCTCCATGTTATTATATTATCTGTTTTGGGTAAATGGGCTTTATTTTACACTGTTATATCATTTTTGGGACTAACCTATTAATTGGAGGCCCAACCCAAATTGTTGTTTTTTTTTGCCTATTTCAGTGTTTCACAGAAAAGGAATATCAAACGAAGTCCAAACGGAATGAAACCTTCAGGAACGTGATTTTCTCAACAAACGTGATCTAGGAGACTTGGAGTGGGCGTCAAGAAACAATCGAGGAGGCCACGAGGCAGGGGGCGCACCTACCCCCCTGGGCGCGCCCTCCACCCTCATGGGCCCCTCGTTGCTCCACCGACCTACTTCTTCCTACTATATAAGTCCACGTACCCCGTAAATATCCAGGAGCACCACGAAAACCTAATTGCACCGCCGCAACCTTCTGTACCCGAGAGATCCCATCATGGGGCCTTTTCCGGAGCTCCACCGGAGGGGGCATTGATCACGGAGGGCCTCTACATCAACTCCATAGACTCTCTAGTGATGTGTGAGTAGTTTACTACAGACCTTCGGGTCCATAGCTAGTAGCTAGATGGCTTCTTCTCTCTCTTTGGATCTCAATACAAAGTTCTCCTCGATTCTCTTGGAGATCTATTCGATGTAATCTTATTTTTCGGTGTGTTTGTCGAGATCCGATGAATTGTGGGTTTATGATCCAGATTATCTATGAACAATATTTGATTCTTCTCTGGATTCTTTTATGTATGATTGGTTTATCTTTGCAAGTATCTTCGAATTATCAGTTTGGTTTGGCCTACTAGATTGATCTTTCTTGCAATGGGAGAAGTGCTTAGCTTTGGGTTCAATCTTGCGGTGCTCGATCCCAGTGACAGTAGGGGAAACGACATGTATTGTATTGTTGCCATCGAGGATAAAAAGATGGGGTTTATATCATATTGCATGAGTTTATCCCTCTACATCATGTTATCTTGCTTAAGGTGTTACTCTGTTCTTATGAACTTAATACTCTAGATGCATGCTGGATAGCAGTCGATGTGTGGAGTAATAGTAGTAGATGCAGGGAGGAGTCGGTCTACTTGTCGCGGACGTGATGCCTATATACATGATCATTCCTAGATATTCTCATAATTATTCGCTTTTCTATCAATTGCTCGACAGTAATTTGTTCACCCACCGTAATACTTATGCTATCTTGAGAGAACCCACTAGTGAAACCTATGGCCCCCGGGTCTATTTTCCATCATACAAGTTTCCAATCTATTTTATTTTGCAATCTTTACTTTCAATCTATATCATAAAAATACCAAAAATATTTATCTTATTATTATTATGTCTATCAGATCTCACTCTTGCAAGTGGCCATGAAGGGATTGACAACCCCTTTATCGCGTTAGTTGCGAGGTTCTTATTTGTTTGTGTAGGTACGAGGTGACTCGCGCGTGGTCTCCTACTGGATTGATACCTTGGTTCTCAAAAACTGAGGGAAATACTAACGTTGCTCTACTGCATCACCCTTTCCTCTTCAAGGGAAAACCAATGCAGTGCTCAAGAGGTAGCAGCCCGTCCATCCATCACTCCATTTCCACTCCACTCCACTCTGCCTCAGTCAGTTTTTCAGTTTCCTTCTTTCTTCTCCGGCTTTCCTGCATACGTTTCCAGTCTTAGTATGTACTACCGGAATTGGATCCCTCCGCCCCTCGGGATGATTGTGTTGGGGAAGAAAAGGCACTTTGCATGTTGACCACTTCCTTATCGCTGAAGCAAAACCGCAGTGGGATAAGCATGCATTGCATGCACCCATCCGTATCCATCCTCGCATCAAACTCGAATGTTACTAAAGTGGTAAATTATTATGTTTCCTAGGGGTACTGAATTGAATTGAATTGAATTGATTGCTTTGCTCTCTTGATGGGATACAGTGGTTCGAGGTCCTGGACGGGCTGTTGGGCCCGTACTGGAAGGCGGACGGGCTGGCCTTCAATTGCACCTTCTTGCTCTTTAGCTCCGTCATCCAGCTCATCGCCTGCGCAAGGTTCTTCATCCACTTCCTTCCTTCACACCTGTTAATCTATGTATATCTGTTGGAGACTCATGAAATAACATGTGGATTGCTGAAAAACCACCGTACCTATTGGCTATGACAGTAACATCTACTACATCAACCACCGGCTGGACAAGAGGATGTGGACGGCAGGCTCCTCTGTGACCGCCGACCTCACCAGCGTCATTTTTATTTTATTTTTCTGAAGTTTAGATTTAGCATATAGAGAAGATTTAGCGTTCAGAACGCAGACTCCTATCAACATGGATTTAATTTTTCGCATTGCTGATTCATGTATCTTGTTTCTATGTTTTGTGTTTGGGAAGTGCAAATTTTTGTGTTGGCGAGGTTAATTCATGGATTGTTGAAGTGCGTGCGTCCAAATTTTGCAGCAACAAATCACACAACATGTTTTGAGGGATACTAAAGTTCAGAATGAATGAGCATTAATGTTCAGAGATGTATTTTTCATTACATATAGAGATGGTTGGTAGAACCTGCAACTTTGTGCGCAAACTTCCTTCCAGCCTCCGGGGCAGAAAGATCCAGGGACTTTTCGCCGGGCGCGAACGTAGGCTGGCGGGCCCATCTAAACCTGGCCGTCAGTTAGGATCGGCCGGACACGCGCGTGGGCTCGAGTGTCATGGCAGGTGCAAGAACGAGATGGCAGCAGATGGCGATACGAGGTGGACGGGCGAGCCGCTGGGCGGACGCGTGTGCAGCGGCAGCGTGTTCCTTGCCGCTCCAACTTCGTCCACAGGCACATGACGCGAAACGCTCGTTGGTTACTACTACTGCATGCCGTCTTTGTTTTCTCTCCTGCTGGTACGAGGATGGAGCCACACTCCGGGGTGGCACGCCGAGAGGTACGAGTGTAGACTTTGAGATTTGCAAGTTTGAAGTTTTCAGGAAAGTGTGCTCTCGTACATACATTTCTCAGTCTCGCAGTGTGCGTGCTGCATTTGGCGTCGCTCCATCGACTGCTTTTGTTCATCCAAATGGTGGTTCTCTAGAACTTAGCTACTAGCTAGAGCCTATGGGAAGGGACTCCTGCTTGGCAGTATCCCAGGTCCCGACTAGTAACAAGAGCTTGTGTGAGAAACATGTAGGCACGCCCTCACACTTGTCAGTCTTGCAATTTCGGAAATACTACCTCTGTATCATTTGTAGTTGGAGAAGCTAGTAGCTTCCCCCAGTATGTTTTTTTAAAATGCAACTGCAATTCTGTTGTGCTTGTACTAATGGGTGATTTATTTGGCTTAAATTTTTTGTTTTTGCGAAGGTCAAGATGTTGTGTTGCAGAAGGTCAAAGTGTGTATTGTATATGTGTGTGTGTGTTTTTTTTTAAATGCACACCTTCATTGCAAAACAGTATATTCATTCTTTGATGTGAGGATGGTTCCCCGTGCAAAAGAATTGCAAAAGAAATTGCTATTTCCTTTATTGTGTTGTGCTGTTATTAGAAGAAAAGAAAAATAGAAGTTCAGTTTCTAAACATGACGCTGTTCAATGTGCAAACGAATGGAAAAATTGTACATGTTCGCCTACCAAAATGTCCAAACAATTCTTGTGGAAAAAAATTCACTCTGTTTTTTGAACTCTGCGTGAGAACTTTATGCTCTTTCAAATGTGTGCACTTGTATTTGTTTAAAATGCATGTAGCACACGAAGTGTATGTGTGTTGCTGTGTGTAATTTTCTTGAATTATAATAGCATGCGAAGTTCATTTTTCAAAAATTCATAAGTTCGCGTGTACCACATACTGAAGAAATTCATCAATGAAAAAAATGACTGCCTAGGCTATTTCACTGACAGCAAAAAAAATTGTTTTGTAAGTTCGTAGAAATGGTGGAAAACATAATTTTGTTTTGTAAGTTTAACCATTTCTAAAAAATACCATGAAGTTCAAATTTAAATAATAGGGCGGTTCAATGTTAATTACAAACCTGTAATTTTCCCCGTTACTATAGAATAAACCAAGAAGTTCAAAAACTAAAAATGGAGCAGTTCGAAAAGTTTATAGAAAATGGTGTTTCTACATTTTATTAAAAAAAATTGAGAAGTTCAAATTTAAAAAACATAGAAGTTCAAAATGGTTATAAAAAACCAAGAAGGTCCAAATAAAAAATGAGCAGTTTAAAAAGTTTGTAAACATGGATTTGCCACAGTTTTTTAAGATTTGGAAGTTCAAATTTAAAGAAGTGAGCGGTTAGATGTTTATTACATAACTAGGACTTTTCCCTATAGTAATGAATAACACCAAAAAAGTCCTATAGTCCTAATTAAAAAATTCCTTATATTTCAATTGGAAAAGGCGGAGCAGTTTGATATTATATTTGAAAAATTAGATTTTTCAAGTTACTAAAGAATAAAACCAATAAGTTCAATTTCAATCAACGAAGAAGTTCGATGTTTCTAAAAACCTCCAATTTTCACATTTCTAAAAATACAAAAATGAAGTTCAAGTAAAAAAGGTAGAGCGCTTCAATGTCTATAAAAACTCAGATATTTTCACGTAACCGAGAGAAGTTTGGCTTCATAACTGCCAGAAGTTCACGTACTACTTGGTGTGCATTTGTATGAAAAAAGAATGAAAAAGCAAAGGCCGGAGGTTTTGTTGCTAGAAGTTCAAGTGCTCGGCCCGAGAAAGTTAAAAAATTCTTGTGAGAGATGTTGAACAAAAATATGTGACAGAAGTTCAAGGTGAAAACAACGGGAAGTTCAAACTACTACACGGAATGCGTTTCAGATAAGAATATAAGAATAGAAAATAAAAATCTTAAAAGGTTTGTTGCAAGAAGTGCACATGCTCCTTCGTGCATGGTTCAGAATTTATATCGCGGGACGTCCGACCTCCAATTACATGTGTTAAAATGGCAAAAACTGACGTCCGACCTTCAATTGCATGTAATTCAATGTATACACAAAAATGTGACAGAAGTTCATAGTGAAAACAACGAGACGTTCAAGTACTGCAAGGAATGCATTTCAGGTGAGAAAAAATTTTAGAAAAATAAAAACCTAAAAGGTTTGTTGAAAGAAGTTCAAGTGCTCTGTCCAGAGAAGTTCAAAAATTCTTGCGAGAGAGGTTCACTTTGTATTTCCATGTTCGACTTTTTTCCATATAAAAATCCAATACAATTCTTTACTCAAAAATATAAAAAGGTGAAGTTCAAATTGAAATAACAGAGAAGTTCGGAGTTTATTAAAACATAGGATTTACCTGTTCAAAAATAATAAACACAATGCCATTTTTTGCACTTTTAAAAACAACTCATAAATGAAAAAAAAATGGTTGCTAGAAGTTCAAGTGCTGCGAAGAGGAAAAGTTCAAAAATCCTTGTGAGAGTGGTTCACCGTGTATTTAGATGTCCAAAATACATAAAAAACATGTTGTTTTTTGTGTTTTAAAAAAATTATCTCAAACGAGAGAGAAGTTCAAAGTGATAACATGTAACATCCCAAATTTTCAATTTGGAATGTTATACAATAGATCATCTTTGCATATCATATTTTATTTGCATTTTAGGGTTGATCCTAGAAATTCTACACAACTCAAGGACCCTCACAGAGAGTTGGGGATTTCGTTATTTTCATATTTGAGTTTTCTCAAATATTGAAAATAGGATCATTTGATTTTACTTATTTTTATCTTCAATTATTTCTATTATCAAAATATGAGAGAGGGAATAAAATGACTTTCCCAAAATAAAGAAATATTGAGGATTTAATTGATAAAATCAAATAAGATTTTATTTTGGTTTTATTTGCTATTTTATTGAATTTAGGAAAAATGCGCGTTTTTCAAAATTGCATTTAGGCCCCTAAATGTTCATCTTGTGCGTCTTGATTTTAGAATCCGAGGAAAATTTATTTCGCGATTTTGGAGTCCATTTAGTATTCCTTTTGTTTGTTATTCTGCACATAATAATTTAAAAAAAAAGGAGCGAACCGACTACGGGCCGATTTCGGCCAGGACTCCCTGGCCGGGGCCTTTATATAGCGCGACCCAAGGGCCCGACCAGCCCAAAGCCCCCGCCGCCACCAAACCCTAGCCCCGCCGCCCGCCGACGAGGTCGATCTCGCCGCCGACGGTTTTTTTAGAAAACCGTTGGTTTTCGATCGATTTGTTTAGATCCGTTTTTTAGATAGATCGTTTTTTTTTGCCGGTTTAGTTTAATTAGCGAGCTTTCGCTCGTTTGTTCGTTTTAACGAACGCGTACATTGTTTAGATCCAGATAACGAACGTTCGTTAATCTGTTCGTCGTTTTTCTTTTTCTCGGATTTATTCCGCGATTTTTCTGATCGTGATATCTGCTCCGATTTTCGTTCTAGTATAACTTTTCGCTCGTTTATCGGAATCAGGTGATTCAAGCGCCTGGAGTTTCATCTCGAAACCCTCTTTCCGTTTAACCAACTCAAACAAGTTTTTGCCTCTGTAAAATTTGACCTAGATTCAGATTAGTAAACGAAGCTTATTTCTTTTGCCGTTTGTCTTTCGTTGCTTCGTTCGATTTGATTCTTTTTGCCAACCGGAGTTCTTAAGTTGAACTTTCTGGTTATATCTCTTATTTGAGTTTTACTTGTGCATTAGTTGAGTACTTATTGTATGTTTTTTTGTTTGTGATAGAGTACCCGGAGTGCGCTGCTTGCTACTTCGAATCGCTAGGTTTTATGGATCATCAGCAAGGCAAGTAACACTTTGATCATACTTCCTATTACCCAGTTTTTATTGCATTAGATCAACCCTCACACATTGCATGATTAGGATCTAATTAAATAGTTGGTTTGGGAAGTAGATGAGGTAGTACCTATTACCTGTTATTATCAAACCTTTGGGAGTTACTTCTACGTTTGCTTATTATGCCATGCTATGCTAGTTGACGTGGATTGGGTGAGTGTATCCATGACAGATGTGAGTTTGTTAAATTAATGGTTTATCTAAGGTGGCAACTTAAATACGCATCTGGGTGGATTGAGGCACCTGGGTATTCCAGCGATTGTCTGTTTTTCTTTTGGGCCGCCACCCAGGCTCAAAGGGATCATGAGATTATTCATACTAGAAACTTCCGTGTGCAGCCACAAGCTACTATGGGCTCTAGCATAGTTGACTAAGTTGTGCGAACTCTTATAGTGGTAGACTAGCAGATGTAGTGGAAAGTAGGTGTAACGGTCTACCCGTTCATAAGGTGCTAGCGTTTCTGAAAGACTATGTCTCGGTCATCCGTTTCTCAAACACCATGTAGTGCGAGAATCCCAACGGAGGAGATTGAGTCTTGTGGGGAAAAGTGCGCAAACCTCTGCAGAGTGTATAAACTAATCACGATTAGTCGTGTCCCCGGTTATGGACAACTTGAGTATCTAGTACTTGGATTATCATGTAAATTTCATCATGTTACTCTAATTAATTTTGTTTGGTAATGATGATGTTTAATTGGAATTGAGAGGGTGTCTACACTCTCAATGTTTAACAACCACCATGATAGTTAAATAAAATGTATTCCTTTGCAGTAGGGAAAAATTGGCTTTACGCAAAACAGTAACCATAGAGCTTTCCACCAGCCAAATATGCATGTAGTATAGCCTTATTCTTTCATTGTTCTATATGTGTTACCTTGCCAGCATATTCCATGTGCTGACCCGTTTCGGGCTGCAACGTTCATGTTGCAGACTTTTCAGATGACGAGTAAGGTGCCTTTAGGTTGTGGTTCTATACTCAGTGATGTCGTTGGAGTTGATGGACTCACTTATCTTCCAAGCCTTCCGCTGTTATCGTCATTAGATGGCCTTAAGCCATATTTATTGTAATAAGTTCTCTTTTGAGACACTCGATGTAATAAGTGTGTGATTGCCACTCTGTTATAAATCCTTCAAGTACGATGTGGTGTCAGCATTACTAATCTAGGGATGACACCGGAGCACAGAGATTGGACCGTTTAAGGTCTGGTCGCTACAAGATGGTATCAGAGCACACACTGACTGTAGGACATGACCACTAAGCTAAAGCCCTAGATCACTACTCACTCTTCTCATTCTGACTCCTCATCTTTTCTACTCTTTTAGGATGGCGGATGCAAGGAACAAGTTCACGCAACCGGATACACCCTTTGGACGTCACTTGAAGGAAGTCACTAGATATCTGAACATAGGAGTACCAAGCTTCACCGGAACATACAACGCCACTTTACCGGAAGAGGAGCGCTGGATGATTCAAGTTCAAGTTCCAGGAAGGACGTTCATGCCAGTCACGAAGCCATAGAGTTTTCCTTTGATGCACCAACCTGGAGTCTAGGAAAGAGCATGGCAGCTCACATCGCCATGGGATGTATTGGAGAAGTTTACCGCAATGATCTCAAGGATACTATCTACCAGATTTGTGGCCACCGAGATGAGCACTGGGAGATGATCAGCACCAGGAAGGATAGATCAATTGCAGCTTTTATCCAGGAGTTAAACCAGCACATTCGACGTCAGGAGAACCAGATGTGCGCCGACATGATAGATCTGAAGAAGGCGAGGACAAGAATCAAGGAACTGGAGGAAGAACTCAAGGCTACACGTGAAGATTATGAAAGGAAATTGAAGTATTAGTTGAGAAGAATGATGATCTGATCAAGAAGATCGGAATATTTATGGGAGGCCCTACACCAGTAGAAGAAGACGAAGAACCCAAGGAGATTCGCCCGGAATACTACATCATCATCGACGACACCGACTCGGATCCAGATGATAGCGATGATGACTATGTTGATGAAGCAGGAGCAGATATCATGGAGTCTACAACCAAAAAATATTTCTAGTAGACCATCCCAACAGTAGTAGTAGTCCACCATGTAAATATAGTAATCTGAGCACTTTTGCGATAGTTAGATCGATTGTATGCCCTTGTTTGATTGAATGAAGTGAATTGTTTGATTTTGCCTGATGTGCATATGGGTAGTGTTTTCTCTCTAGACCCCCCTCTATTCTTAAATCTCATCTTTTCTAAACCCTCAAATGCCTCCAAGATGTGACCACAGATTTACCTTCCCACCGGAGCTCACTCAGTTGATCCAGCAGCAGAACACGTTGATGCAGTTGCTAGTCCAGAATCAGAATCAGGGGAACAACAACAACAACCCACCACCACCAGCACCTGTTGATCACTTAGCCCGTTTTCTTAGGCTGAATCCGCCGGTGTTTTCCAGTAGCACCGAGCCTATAGTAGCAGATGATTGGCTCCGCAAGACAGCTAGGGAGTTGACCACGGCAAGATGCACAGATGCGTAAAAAGTGAAGTTTGCCGCACATCAGCTTGATGGACCTGCAGCCTCATGGTGGGAGAATTTCACCGCCACTTTCCCTATCGACACTGTCACATGGGACCAGTTCCAGCAGGCTTTCCGTACTGCCCATGTTTCAGCAGGAGCTATGGCCATGAAGAAGCGTGAGTTTCGCAACTTGCGCCAAGGAGGACGGATAATTGGCCAGTATGTGGGGGACTTTAGTAAGCTAGCACGTTATGCCCCAGATGACGTTGCTACGGATGCAGCTAAGTAGGAGAAGTTTCTGGAAGGACTGAATGATGAGTTGAGAATGCAGTTGATGGTAGCAACCTTCAACAACTACCAGGATTTGGTAGGTCGTGCTCTTATGATTGAAGGGAAGCAACAGTAGATTGAGAATCGCAAGAGGAAGTATGGACAATGGAAGTACAATTCAGGAGCTCAGTAGAAGCCACGTTTTACCCCTAGACCAGGAGGACATTTTCAGCATACCCATGGAGGAGGTAGCTCGCACAATCATAATGGCCCCAAGAATGGTAATGGGAATGGGGAAAGCAACGGCCAGAACCGTACCAACCCATCAACCCCAGCCAAAAGAGACCTGAGCCAAGTCACTTGCTTTAAGTGCCAGAAGACCGGACATTATGCCAATGAATGTCCTGAATCTCAGAATGGAAATGGCAATGAAAGCTCTAGGAAGAATCCGAACCCTTTCAATAGGGGACAGGTGAACCACGTTAACGTGGAGGAGGTTGAAGAGCAGCCGGATGCAGTAATCGGTAAGTTTTTGGTTAAGTCATTTACTGCAATCGTTCTTTTTGATACTGGTGCATCGCATTCATACATATTAAGGGGATTTGTGGATAAGTATAACCTGCCACTAAGGTTCTTAGAACACCCATGTTAGTAAGCTCACCAGGAGCAGAGTATATGGCTAGTAAGGGATGTATTCAAGTGCCATTGAGTATAGGTAGGCATGTGTTTCCCTTGGATTTAATCATTTTGGAATCACAAAGTTTGGATGTAATTCTGGGTATGGATTGGCTATCGATGTATGGAGGGAACATCGATTGCGCCAGTAAGTCAATTTTGCTTACCACCCCAGAAGGGAGAAGGATCAAGTATGTATCCCGGCATGTGCCTAAAAGGACTCAAGTAAATTCGTTAACAGGAGTTGTGCAGGAGGAAGTACCAGTAGTGAAGGATTTCCCTGATGTATTTCCAAAGGAGTTGCCAGGCATGCCACCGGATAGAGATATTGAGTTTTTGATTGAGCTTTTGCCACGCACAGGGCCAATATCTAAGAGACCATATAGGATGCAGGCAAAAGATTTGGAAGAGATTAAGAAGCAGATTAAGGAGTTACTGAATAAAGGATATATCCGCCCAAGTTCTTCGCCTTGGGGATCGCCAGTACTTCTAGTGGAGAAGAAGGATGGATCGTTAAGGATGGTTGTTGATTATCGAGGATTGAATGAAGTAACCATCAAGAATAAGTACCCACTACCGATGATCAATGATCTGTTTGATCGATTGCAAGGAGCTAAGGTATTTTCCAAGATCGATCTGCGATCAGGATACCATCAGTTGAAGATTCGAGAATAGGGTATACCTAAGACGGCTTTTACCACCAGGTATGGGTTGTACGAGTATACCGTTATGTCATTTGGTCTGACTAACGCACCTGCATATTTTATGAACATGATGAACAAAGTATTTATGGAGTTTTTGGATAAGTTCGTCGTAGTGTTCATTGATGATATCCTGGTTTACTCGGAAAATGAAGAGGAGCATAAGGAGCATTTGCGTTTGGTACTTGGTAAACTCAGAGAACATCAGTTATATGTCAAGTTTAGCAAATGTGAATTTTGGTTGAAGGAAGTTGGATTTCTCAGACACGTTTTATCCGGAGATGGTATAGCAGTAGATCCCACCAAGGTTGACACAGTGACAAATTGGGAAGCGCCAACCACAGTTGGAGAGATCCAGAGTTTTGTTGGACTTGCAGGATACTACCGAAGATTCATTGAAAATTTCTCGAAGATTGCGAAGCCTATGACGGAGTTGTTGAAGTATTGATAAGACCGTTCACAATTTCTTGAAGCTTGATCTCCCCCCCAGATGAACCATATAGCCAAGAGAAACCATGAACCAGAATAGAAGAGCTTGCCCCACCCATGAGTAAATATTTCATAGTAGCCTCATTAGACCGTAGATCTCTCTTGGTATATCCAGACAATGGGTAGGAACATAAACTGAAACATTCTGGAGCTACAAAGATAGTTATTAAATCGTTAGCACTGATACCAAGTTCATATGGACCGACGAATGTGAGGCCAGTTTCCAGGAGTTGAAGAAACGTTTGGTTACATCACCAGTGTTGATTTTGCCAGATCAGAACAAGGATTATGAGGTATATTGCGACGCTTCACGTCGAGGACTTGAAGCAGTGCTTATGCAGGAAGGAAGAGTTGTTTCATATGCCTCACGACAGCTTAAGCCTCATGAGTTAAATTATGCCACACATGATTTGGAGTTAGCAGCCGTAGTGCATGCATTGAAGACTTGGAGACACTTTCTCATTGGAAATCATTGTGAGGTGTACACAGATCACAAGAGTTTGAAGTATATTTTCACGTAGAAGGAGTTGAATCTCAGGCAAAGGAGATGGTTGCAGCTCATCAAGGATTATGATATGAGATTGCATTATCACCCCGGAAAGGCTAACATAGTAGCCGATGCGCTGAGCCGTTAAAGTCATGTCAACACCCTAATGACGGGAGATTTACCAAGGGAGTTAGCTGAAAATCTTCATGAGCTATGTTTGGAGATAGTCCCGAGAGGCTATGTAGCAGCATTGGAGATTCAGTCTACTTTGATGGATAAGATCGGAGAAGCTCAAAGGACTGACAAGGAGATTGCTTCTATTAAGGAGAAAATGAGCAAAGGAAAAGCTAAAAGATTTCGTGAGGATGAGTACGAAACCTTATGGTTTGAAGACCGTGTTTATGTGCCTAATGATTCGAAGATCAGGAAGTTGATTCTGCAAGAGGCCCATGATTCACCATATTCGATTCACCCAGGAAATACCAAGATGTATTTGGATTTGAAGGATACTTTCTGGTGGACCGGAATGAAGAAGGATATTGCGGAGTATGTAGCAGTTTGTGATGTATGTCAGAGAGTAAAGGCAGAGCATCAGAAGCCAGCAGGATTGCTACAGCCATTGCCGATTCCCGAATGGAAGTGGGATAAGTTAGGCATGGATTTTATTACAGGATAACCCAGAACTCGTTCAGGCTATGACTCGATATGGGTTGTAGTCGATCGTTTGACAAAGGTAGCTCATTTCATTCCAGTGAAGACTACCTACACTAGTGCCAAGTTGGCAAAGATATACATGACCAGGATCGTATGTATGCATGGAGTTCCATGGAGCATTGTATCAGATAGAGGAACCCAGTTTACCTCAAAGTTCTAGAATCAGTTGCATGAAACTTTGGGTACCAGGCTAGAGTTCAGTACAGCTTTCCATTCGCAGACAGATGGACAGACCGAAAGAGTTAATCAGATTTTGGAGGATATGCTGAGAGCTTGTGCGCTAGATTACGGATCTATTTGGGACGAGAATTTGCCATACACAAAGTTCTCTTACAACAACAGTTATCAATCCAGTTTGAAGATGGCCCCTTTCGGAGCCTTGTATGGAAGGAGGTGCAGGACCCCATTGTCGTGGGATGAAGTTGAAGACCGACAATTGTTTGGACCAGATTTGATTAAGGAGTCGGAACAGAAAGTGAAATTGATTCGCGATAGGCTCAAGGTAGCCCAGTCCAGGCAGAAGAGCTACGCAGATCCTAAACGCAAGGAGACAGTTTACGAAGTCGTAGACCGAGTTTATCTTCGAGTATCTCCACTTCGGGGAGTTAAGCGCTTTGGAGTTAAGGGAAAGTTAGCACCACGTTTTGTAGGATCATACAAGGTTTTGGAGCGTATGGGAGAAGTGGCTTATAAGTTGGAATTACCCGAAGGATTGTCAGGAGTTCACGACGTGTTCCACATTTCACAGTTGAAGAAGTGCCACGCGGAGATGGCTGATATACCACTGAGATACAATGCCGATGGAAGCAATTCAGTTGGACAGTGATTTGACCTACGAGGAGAAACCAGTTAAGATTCTTGAGTATGCCAGCCGAGTCACCCGCAGCAAGGTTATCAAGTTTTGCAAAGTTCAGTGGAGCCACCACACGGAGGATGAAGCCACCTGGGAACGAGAGGAAGAATTGCTGAAGGACCACCCTCACCTATTTTCTAGCCAACCCGAATCTCGAGGGCGAGATTCATCTTAAGGGGGGTAGGTTTGTAACATCCCGAATTTTTAATTTGGAATGTTATACAATAGATTATCTTTGCATATCATATTTTATTTGCATTTTGGGGTTGATCCTAGAAATTCTACGCAACTCAAGGACCCTCGGAGAGAGTTGGGGATTTCGTTATTTTCATATTTGATTTTTCTCAAATTTTGAAAATAGGATCATTTGATTTTATTTATTTTTATCTTCAATTATTTCTATTATCAAAATATGAGAGAGGGAATAAAATGACTTTCCCAAAATAAAGAAATATTGAGGATTTAAATGATAAAATCAAATAAGATTTTATTTTGGTTTTATTTGCTATTTTATTGAATTTAGGAAAAATGCGCGTTTTTCAAAATTGTATTTAGGCCCCAAATAAATGTTCATCCTATGCGGCCTGATATTAGAAGTCGGGGAAAATTTATTTCGGGATTTTTGGAGTCTGTTTAGTATTCCTTTTGTTTGTTTTTCTGCGCGTAAAATTTAAAAAAAAGGAGCGAACCGACTACGGGCCGGTTTCAGCAAGGACTCCCTGGCCGGGGCCTTTATACGGCGCGACCCCGGGGCCCGACCAGCCCAAAGCCGCCGCCGCCCCCAAACCCTAGCCCCGCCGCCCCAGCCACCGCCGCCCGCCGCCGCCGGAGCTCCGCCGCCGACGACGAGGTCGATCTCGCCGCCGCCGGTTTTTTTAGAAAACCGTTGGTTTTCGTCGGTTTTCGATCGATTTTTTTAGATCCGTTTTTTAGATAGATCGTTTTTTGCCGGTTTAGTTTAATTAGCGAGCGTTCGCTCGTTCGTTCATTTTAACGAACGCGTACATTGTTTAGATCCAGATAATGAACGTTCGTTCGTTAATCTGTTCGTCGTTTTTCTTTTTCTCGGATTTATTCCGCAATTTTTCTAATCGCGATTTCTGATCCGATTTTCGTTCTAGTATAACTTTTCGCTCGTTTATCGGAATCAGGCGATTCAAGCGCCTGGAGTTTCGTCTTGAAACCCTCTTTCCGTTTAACCAACTCAAACAAGTTTTTGCCTCTGTAAAATTTGACCTAGAACCAGATTAGTAAACGAAGCTTGTTTCTTTTGTCGTTTGTCTTTCGTTGCTTCATTCGATTTGATTCTTTTTGCCAACCGGAGTTCTTAAGTTGAACTTTCTGGTTAGATCTCTTATTTGAGTTTTACCTGTGCATTAGTTTAGTACTTATTGTATGCTTGTTTGTTTGTGATAGAGTACCCGGAGTGCCCTGCTTGCTACTTTGAATCGCTAGGTTTTATGGATCATCAGCAAGGCAAGTAACACTTTGATCATACTTCCTATTACCCAGTTTTTATTGCATTAGATCAACCCTCACACATTGCATGATTAGGATCTAATTAAATAGTTGGTTTGGGAAGTAGATGAGGTAGTACCTATTACCTGTTATTATCAAACCTTTGGGAGTTACTTCTACGTTTGCTTATTATGCCATGTTATGCTAGTAGACGTGGATTGGGTGAGTGTATCCATGACAGATGTGAGTTTGTTAAATTAATGGTTTATCTAAGGTGGCAACTTAAATACGCATCTGGGTGGATTGAGTCACCTGGGTATTCCAGCGATTGCCTGTTTTTCTTTTGGGCCGCCACCCAGGCTCAAAGGGATCATGAGATTATTCATACTAGAAACTTCCGTGTGCAGCCACAAGCTACTATGGGCTCTAGCATAGTTGACTAAGTTGTGCGAACTCTTACAGTGGTAGACTAGCAGATGTAGTGGAAAGTAGGTGTAACGGTCTACCCATTCATAAGGTGCTAGCGCTTCTGAAAGACTATGTCTCGGTCATCCGTTTCTCAAACACCATGTAGTGCGAGAATCCCAACGGAGGAGATTGAGTCTTGTGGGGAAAAGTGCGCAAACCTCTGCAGAGTGTATAAACTAATCACGATTAGTCGTGTCCCCGGTTATGGACAACTTGAGTATCTAGTACTTGGATTATCATGTAAATTTCATCATGTTACTCTAATTAATTTTGTTTGGTTTTAATGATGATGTTTAATTGGGATTGAGAGGGTGTCTACACTCTCAATGTTTAACAACCACCATGATAGTTAAATAAAATGTATTTCTTTGAAGTAGGGAAAATTGGCTTTATGCAAAACTGTAACCATAGAGCTTTCCACCAGCCAAATATGCATGTAGTATAGCCTTGTTCTTTCATTATTCTCTGTGTGTTACCTTGCCAACATATTCCATGTGCTGACCCGTTTCGGGCTGCAACGTTCATGTTGCAGACTTTTCAGACGACGAGTAAGGTGCCTTTAGGTCGTGGTTCTATAATTAGTGATGCCGTTGGAGTTGATGGACTCACTTATCTTCCAAGCCTTCCGATGTTATCATTATTAGATGGCCTTAAGCCATATTTATTGTAATAAGTTCTCTTTTGAGACACTCGATGTAATAAGTGTGTGATTGCTACTCTGTTATAAATCCTTCAAGTACTGTGTGGTGTCAGCATTACTGATCCAGGGATGACACCGGAGCACTGAGATTGGACCGTTTGAGGTTTGGTCGCTACATAACAACCGGAAGTTCAGTACTACATGGTGTGTATTTCATATAAGAAAAATACAATAAAGTGAAACAGAATGAAGTTCAAATAGACATGCCCCAGAAGTTCAACTACTTCACGCAGTACAAAAAACAACAAGTCAAAAATAGAGTGAGGTTCAAACAAACATGCCCGAGAAGTTCTACTACTTCGCGCAATGCGTTTCCATTCGCAATGAAGGCAGAAATCATGATCTCATCATTTCTCTAATTTACTTCAAAACAACAGGAATATCATTTGTGTAAATTCAAGTCCTCGGTCGGAGAAAGTTAAAAAAATATATTGTGAGAGAGGTTTGTACAAAAAGAATATCATTTGTGTAACACTGGCGAAAATGGATGGGAAAATTAAAAACGAAATTCGTCACAGAAGTTCAACGTGAAAATAGCACGAAGTTTGACTACTATAGTGAATGAATTTGAGATGAAATACTTCTAAAATTGTCGCGAGTATGAAAAAACGATCAACCCGGGAAAGTTGCGTGTTTACACCAGCTTTCCAGCGGTATATCACTTGCTCATTTCCGGTGAGTGGATGGAGAGCTACGAGCAGTGGATGGAGATCTACGAGCAAAAAAAGCACGTGAAAAACAGAGTGAAGTTCAAGTAGACATGTCGAGAAGTTCAGGTTCTTCATGTGGTGCATTTTCGAAGAATCTATTTCGCGATAAAGGTAGAACGAATTATCTCGCCATTTTCGAAATTACTTGAAAACGGCTAGGAATCATAGAAAACCATCAACATGAAAAACTTTCGCATTTTTCTTAGCTTTTCGACTATATATTATTTGCCCCATTCTGATAAAGTTTATAGAAATTACGGCGAAAATACATTTTTAGCCATTTCTAAAATTGACTTAAAACAGTAAGGAATTGGGAGAAACAATATATACCAAAAAGTCCTGCATTTTCTCAAGCTTTCCAACGCCATATAGTTTGTTGCATTCGGACATACAGTTAAAAACATAGATCGAAAATACAAACTCGGTGCAACTTGTACCGTTTTCTAAATTACTCTTAAACCGTTCAAAATTAGAAAAAACTTTTTACATGAAAAAGTAGCGCATTTTCATAAGCTTTCCAATGCCATGTCATTTGCCTCAATTAGATTAGCCGTTTACAAATGAAATCGAAAATACGAACTCGGTTGTTCGGTTTGCAAAATTTTACGATTTTCTAAATTACTCTTTACGGTTTTGCAGCAGCTTTCCAACACCATATTATTTGCCTCATTCGGATAAATGGTTTAGAAATGCAATCGAAAATAAGATTCACGTTTTTGTATGAAGAAAAAACGGTTTTTGAAACTGCTCTTAAACCGCTTATATTTTGCCAAAAAATTAACTTGGGTCATGATACTGGTGTCCATAATTTTCCAACGGTATATCGCAAGCCCCATTTGGGCAGTGTTGGTCGAAGTTCAACCTAGCACTGGGAGAAGTTCAGGTCGAACAACTCACGCAGTAAAATTGCAAAAAACGCAATTTCATCACGGCCCGAGAGAAAAATCCGCCAATGAGCGAGATTCCTATTTAAAACTGGTATTTAGTTACTTAAAAACTTTTCTAGATTACACTAACATCATATAGAACATGACTAACAAGAATAATTCGGCGGGGAAGCCACGGTTGCGAAGATAGCCCGAAGGTCGGGTTTGTACAGAGGGAAGTTCAGGCGCGTTACTCAGGCAGTTTAAGTTGTGATCAGAATATTATTCTGATCTCATGATCAGAATAGTGTTTATGTGTGTGTGTGTGTGTGTGTGTATATATATATATATATATATATATATATATATGTATGTATATATATATATGTATATATATAGACACACACACACTAGCATAAGGGCCCGTGCTTTGCAACGGGAGAAAATAAGTTAATGTGCTTCGCTAAGAAGCAAATACCAATAATTCCGATTAGGTTGGCCAGATAGAGGATAAGTTTGATGATTACACACCACATTTTTTGTCTGACTCAGTATAACGTTGTAGATCAGATCATTGATGCGAGGTGAAAAAATACCACACCAGATTATTAATTGTAGTGTCTTATAGACAATAAAAATGTTGAGCATGCAATACTTTCAATGTAATTTTACCTGGATGCAGTTGTTGTTGTTCCTCCATAGCATCAATATTTGGGTCAAAAGGGTATATTATGTGGTTGCCAAGTTCCTCCACACCACCTCCAAGATGTCCATCTTTAGCGATGTTAGGCATGACATCCTTTTTCTGATCTAGATTAATAGCTTCATTGAGATCAATTGACATATAAACGTCTGTTTTCTCGTTTGTCAGGGTCAACACTGCCTGAAGACAATTTATTTTGGTGGACGTGTAGCCTATATGTTTTGGCCGTGTGTGTCCTAACCTATGTATATATTTATTTGTCTTCCAGTTTTCATGTCTTGGTAATCAGTTTCGTGAGGGAGATAAGCAGAGCCAAATCCTACCTTATAACAAAAATATCTAGTAGCAAATCCGATAACGTGTGCATATAGGTTCGGAGGACAAACACATGTGTGCATGCTAACACATCCGTGTGATTTACCAGTCGACATACATGCACACTGACATGTTGTAACACGTTATCTTGCAAAGTTTCACGTATTGCTCGCAGAGCCGTAATCTTCCAAGATTTCTCCTCCATGAGAGCTTGTCCATCTCTGTACCCGTCGTGAAGCGAACCTTGCAAGTTTCACGCATCGCCCGCAGAGCCGTAATCTCAATAGATTTATCTTGCATGAAAGCTTGTCCATCTCTGTACCCATCGTGAACCGAACCTTGCAAGTTTCACGCATGGCCCGCAGAGCCGTAAATAGATTTCTCTTCCATGAGAGCTCATCCATCTCTCTGCCCAAGATCGATTCTCTAGATTCTTTCCGTAATTATTATGTTGTTTGTTTTATTTTATTTGAGTTGCATCATGTCATCAAGATAAATTTCACATGGTGAATTCTCTTCTATACCTACTGGTAAAGGGAACAATTTATATAGAGTTATTATAGCCCCAACAAATCACATAAAAGGTTTTCATTGTTTTTGTTATCCTTCACCCATTTATTTCCTATGCTTAAATGGAAAAAAGCAGCGCACAGCCACCCGGGCTGCTCCCCACGTCCCATCTAACACCCTCGCATCCATTAGGCCCAGCTGCCTCGGTCCCTTGACGCAGCTCCTCAGCGCCGCCGCCACACACAGACGCACGCAAGCGTTCGCGTCCCTGCCCTTGCCCGCGCCAGCCTCTAGCCCCGCCGGCTGCCCCACGGGTCTCCCCCTTAGACTCCTCTTCCCAAGCCTCCCCAGCAGAAGCCCCCGCAAGACGTCATGGCCTTCCCCGGCTACAACGTGACCCTCCGCCGGCACCTCGAGCTCTGCCCCAACTCCATCCTTGCCATCCTCTTCTTCGATCCGGCCGCCCAGATCCGCTCGTCTCCACCGCCTGGATACCGCTCTGAACCTTGGACCCCATCTCCAGCCGGCCTGCTACCTCGTCCCATCGATCGGGCCATCTTCGATAGGCTGCTCCGCTCTTCTTCCTCGGAGATATTTTTCGATTGGTGATGCATAAATGCGGCAGATCTCCACGTTTGTTTTGCCTTTACTGTTTGATTCTTGTGACTAAAGAACGTATATAAGTTGCTAGGATTCGATGTAATATAGCAGGGTGGGACTATTAGTTACAGAAGAATTTCAAAAAAAAATTAACACAATGGATCGATAGGCTAGACTAGACGGGTTGCATCAAATTGGTTTAGTTGGGTTGTGCCCAGATGGCCGATAAAGGCCAACAGGTAGCTTCTCTCGATCTGATCCAGTTCAAATCGATCGATTCAACTGACGTACGAAACTTTTGGAGGACGGACCGAAAACGGACGAAAATTAGGGAGGAAGAAGCGATAACCCTTTTATTAGTAGGTATATATATATATTAATGGTCCGTGCGTTGCAACGAAAAGGATCCGTGCGTTGCAACGGGAAAAAATTCATAATATTAATGGTCATGACCACATTTTGCTGCATCACCAAGGTACGCTATCACTCTCGATTTCATGAAATAATAAAAAAAAATCTTGAACATATTTTTAATTCTGAACAGTTTTTAAATTAATGTACACTTTTACAATTTTTCAAATATTTTTAAAAATTAAGAACTTTCATAAATTCATGAAAATTTTATACGATTTGCAAAAACATTTTTTTTAACTATGAACATTTTTATGAAACCATTTTCTTGAATCTATGAACTATTCCAGAATCCACGGACATTTTTCTGGAAATTAGCGAACATATTTGAAATGCGTGATAATTTTTTGAATTTGTGAACACTTTATGAATGAATAAACTATTTTGTAAGTCACGAACAGTCTTTGAATTTTTATATTTTTCCATTCTTGAACATTTTTTGAATTGGCAAAATTTTGTTCAATTTCATTAAAAAATACACGAACTTTTTAAAAATCATGAATTTTTTTATTTCGCGTGAATTTGTTTTCAATATTTCGAATATTTTTTGAATAAGCTAACATTTTTTTGACAAAAACGCAAACATTTTTTAAATTTGTTAAACATTTTATTTCAAATTTCTCATTATTTTAAATTTTCGAAACTTTTGAAGTCCACTTTTCCTCTTTGCCACCATCAACGTTGTTACTTTGTCCATCTATACACGTCTAACGTGAGGCGTTGAGCTTGGTCATCACAACATAGCACCTCATTTTCACAAAGCCCCTCCATGCATCAACTTGTAATCATGGGGCCTTGTAATGATAGTAGGTGACACTCATGTCTCATCCACACTTGCTGGATGCCTGGATGCAGTATCCCCGCGAACGACGATTGCTTTCCGCTAATAATTACAGGGAAAGGGTGCATCTTTACGGGCGTCGGCACCGCGCGTGCAAGCTGGGACACTCGCTTACATCGCAAAAAGTATTTATGTCTGAGGCGAGGGCAGTGGCTATCACACGAGAAGATTCATGGCACCAGTGGCAACATCCGACGCTAATGAGTTTGGGGAACACCAATGGTTCCCGGTTAGCATCTACAGTAGCACCGAGGCAGTGGCCCCGATGGTATGGTGGATGCTTCAGTGTGTCTCGCACCGTTGTGGAGCGACATGGAGTAAAGGCAGCCCCCCTCCTATGGTTGTGGTGATGGTCTAAGGTGGAGAGTCGTCTCACCAATCTGCCAGGCACAAACTGATAGTTGCCATGAATAACAAAAAGTAAAATAAATATGAACAGTACTCGAGTTATAGTTGAAGAAATCATATGAACTGTACCCCACTAAAAATATTTGCCTACCACAGAAGGGCAAAGAAACTTGCCGCAAAATCGACTTTAACGTGTCCGCACTATGACCCCTCGAACCAAGTGACCTCCTTAGATAAAATTAAGCTATTTCAAAATCGTCAATCAATGGTAATCTGGTTTTGGAGTGTTAATCTAAAGTTTATGTGTTGTTCTCAACTTCTTCATGCTTCCTTTCTAAAAATATCAATTACAATTTTCCTTGGAAAAATAATGAAAGCACTTTTTGTTATACACCAATTCTTGATTTAAAAGTAAGAAAAAAAGTTGCAGTTTCAGAAATACATAGAAAGGAGGCCAACTACATGCACTGGAAAATATTTTGAGTTTGCATGGCAACAATACTATCCTTGACAGTATCAACACTTCAACATGATAAGTTTCTTGTACAATATAGGTTGGATATGGTAGCCATGACCCCTGCTTTAATTGTCTACCCAGAGCAAAAGTCCCAACCTGCATAATGCGTAATCAGTTGAGGATGGGATGCTTGATGTCCTTGAATTTGGAAAGAGGATTTCAGCGGCAACTGTACAAAGAGTTTAGCGAACGGGGTGTGAAGACCACTCCGAAGCTCCAATTTTTATAGCCATCAACCTCCCCTCTTTTGACATGCAAATTCTATATATGTTCAAGTTGGAGGCTGCAATTTGAAGCCATGCACTGAACGTGTAGCATTCTGAGAATGCATTATATCAGCCATGATCATTTTTGGCTAGATTTAAATCTCAGATAATGGCTCATTCAAAATTATAGTTCAGAAGAACATTCTAGGTTATGTAAAAAATTACTCCCTCCGTTCCGAAATAATTGTCGCTGGGGGCATCTTTCCGACCAGGTGAAATAGTGTGAAATTACAATACTACCCCCGATTTGATCCATCGGGAGGCGTCTTCCTCCGTCGCTCCTCCCCTCCGCCAGGCTTCTTCGCCGTCGCTGCTCCCTTTTGCCGGGCTCCTCCGTCGTCCGCATCTCCGGCGTCCTTCCCCGCCGCGGTCCGCAGCTCCCTTGCCGGCCGGACGCCCTTCCCCGCCATGGTCCGCAGCTCCCTCATAGGCTGCCCTTCCGCGCCAAGATCCGCAGCTCCCTCGCCGACCGCCCTTCCCGCCGGCTGCCTGCTCCACGACAACTTCGGATCCTTCGTTGTTGGCCACAGATCCTTCGCCGGCCGCCTCCCCCCACTCCAATCAAGAGCTCAAGGTCAGCCGCTGCGCTGTCCACTTCTGCTGATCCTCTCGTCTCTGCTCCTCTCCACTCCAATCAAGAGAATCTGCAATTGATCCAAAAAACAGGTCAATTGATGTCAATTTGATTAACTAAATCATCCAAAAACCAGAATGATAAGTCCATATGGTACTGTTGATCCCAAGACCGGAATGACAAGTTCAGATGTTCCTCAGTTGAGGAATTTGATTAACTAAGTCATCCAAAAACCAGAATGATAAGGCCCCATGCTACTGTTGATCCCAATTTCGATGCATATCAATTGATGTTTGAGTTCTCCAAATGAACAGGAGTACTCCTCAATTTTGATATGAAATCACCATGATACCGTAGGTCCTTAAGCCCTCCTGTCAAACAAAATAATGTACTGATCTTGAAATACTCCTGTCAAACAAAATAATGTACTCCTCTGACAGGAAGACGACTTGGCGATTAGTCGGCGACTAATCAGCGACTCGAAACCAGGGTAAGTAGTGCTGCCACTCCTAATTAACTGAAGAAGATCTTGAGCCTTTTAAACTACAGCAGCAGCAGTATACAAATAAGCAATCATTTTTATGCTCTGCTCATCATCTCCGGACAGAAAATTACTCATCGAACTAAATACTCAACTTGGTACAGGCAACTTAATTTACTTGAATTCAGGGTACAAAATAATCACAGGAGTCTTGCTTCAAAATGCGCAGGCAGGATTCTATGTTCGCCACATCAAATAATCATAACTCTAAATCACAGTCAAATAATGTATGTGTATCAAACCAAAGAGGAAGTTCTCTTCCAAACAGAATCATTGGTGCTAACACCAATATAATCTGGAAAACACACATAAAGCTAAATGACAAAAACACCACAATCTTCTGAAATTGAGGGACGTATTTGCTTTCGAAGTGTTCAGACTCTGCCCATACTCAGTAATCTGAAAACTGTACCAAGAGACAAAACAACAACATCTTCTGAAGTTGAACGTACCTGCCCATCTTTGAGCACGCCCCTGTAAACACGGCCGAAGCCGCCCTTGCCTATGAGGTTCTTGTCGCTGAACATGCCGGTGGCCTCCTCCATCTCGTTGAGGGTGAACACCATGGAGCAGTTGCGCTTCTTCGGCGCGGGCAGCGGCAGCGGCTCCTTCACCTGCCACAGCTCGGCCGTCTTGTACACCCCTGCAGAAGAAAAAATCAGATAACCAAATTCTCATGGCATACTTTTTTCTTTTGGAAATTTTCATGGCATACTTTGAAGAATGTTGCACTGAAGAAACAGATGATCATACAGTGACAAATCACTTTGCCAACAACAAAGTGGGAATGAAATAGAGGGTTGCACTCACAACAAAGTGGGAATGAAATAGAGGGTTGCACTCACAAGGATTCAACTGGTCAAGTGATTTGCTTCTCCTCTCACTCCAACCACAACCCAATCTTCAGTCATCTCACTGGTGTTGCAGGTTTAGTGTGATGACAGTGCTCGACCGTCTCCGTTATTGACTTGCTGATGATCTTGATTGCTTGGACCGGCAAGGCTGCTGGCAGTATACCAACCGGGACCTAAACCGGAGCATAATCAAGAGTAAGCATGTCCAATTAGGCACGGTAAAGAGAATGAGAGACACAGTAACACAGCAAAACGAAATTCAGTAAACAAAAACACTAGACATAGTCCATCAATGTGTATTTCTGAAACTGAAATAAAATAGTGAAATGTCATCTGGACAACACATTTATTTTCTCGGCTTGATTGTATTCGTAGCAGGAGTATCAAGATTCAGTTGCAGGCTTTTTTAGTTGGTCTTGGTCATAACATCTGAGGCTAGATATCCTACAGGTTTTAATACAGTGGTCAACAGATAAACATAGCTGGGCATCCATTTTACTCCTACATGTTGGAATACATGTTGGAATACAAAAAGGAAACCAAACATTTTACTCATTGGTTAATTCATTGTACTCATGCCTGTAATTGTACTCTTGCAAACATTTTACTCCATGCTACTCTGCTCACCTCAGCATGCTTGGTTAAGTACTCCTTCAGCAAACTGTCCATCAGCAAACTGTCTTTTGCACACCTCAGCATGCCGTCCCTTTTCGATCAAATTATCTACAGAAACATTGTACATTCAGTTTTCAGCTGGAACATGAAGCAAAACAGATCAAGAAAATGCAAGATTACTTGTCTTAAATGTACTCTAAATCTTGCAACCACTACTCCAAAATAGTACTGGAAAACTACTGCAACCAAAACAGTACTGAATCTGATTTGGCCTTCTTGCACTGAATACCACCAAATTTGATATACTGGAAACTACTGCAACCAAAACAATACTATACTCCATTTTACTCCAAAATTAAGCTACTGCATTACTGAGGCTTCATGTGCAAAAAAATAACAGTAGCTACTACTGCTTTCAGTAGCACAAGAACTACTGCAAGTACTGCAACCCCAAAGCAGATACCATTTCATAAAGAAGAAAATCAGGAAGAGGAACTTTGCTTCTAGCAAGTCTGGTGGATGGTCTGTACAAGTACAGATATACTGCTGGCATTACTGCATTTCAAAAGAGATGACTCCCCATCCAGAATTACAAAGAAGTAATGGAGGAAATAAGGGAAGCTGTCTAAACTCTACTGGATCAAGAACTACTGCAAGTACTCCTGGATCAAGAACTACTGAATCCGTCTACTGCAAGTACTACTGGATCAAGAACTACTCCAAGTACCATGCGTGGAGAATGCAAGTACTCAGCGTGGAGAGGAGAGAGGCCGTACCATGCGTCGATGTGTGAGGACAACAACGAGATGTGCACGACGGCGACGTGGAGGCTCCGGCGCCGTTCCGCTGCTCCGCCGTCGCTCTAGGTCCGCTTGGGCGCCAGTCCACATTCATGCCCCCTAGCCCGTATCCAACTCTGGCGCCGCTACACATCCATGCCTCCGTCGCAGAGAAGCTCGTCGAAGACGCAAAAAGAATCAATATTTTTTACCGGTGTGAGTGAAGGCGGGGTGGTGGGAAGAAAGGGGCGGTGGAAGAGGCCGACGACAGGAAGAGGAAGAGGCCGGCGACGAGGAGAGGAGGGAGGCGGCGACGAGGAAAGGGAGTGGCCGGCCACGAAGAGGAGAGGCCGGTGAGGGAGAGGCGACGAGGGAAGGGGATAAGGTGGCCGGCGAGGGAGAGCGAGCAAGCGAGCGGTGCGAGCGAGCGAGCGGATAAGGTGGAAGGGTAAATCTGGAAAGTGGAAAAGATTCATAGCGTTGCGGAATTTGTACTGGGATTGCCCAGCGACAATTATTTCGGAACAGAGGGAGTACTATCTGCTAGATACTCTGTAGCATTGGTAAAACATAACTACACATGTGACAATTCTAGTCCTCTATGTCAACAACTGGAGCTACACTTACGCAACTGACGTAATCTTGGAGCAGTCTATGATTCCGATCAAAGTATTTGCTATGGATGCACATATGATGAAAGTATGTTAAGAATTTGCAGACAGTCAGGGCCGGTCCTGAGATTTTGGGGGCCCAGGGCGAAACTAAAATTCGGGGCCATTAATACAGACACCATAACAATAACGATCATTATATATATAGGATGCGGATATTTCAAACATAGGGCAAATGCACCTGAATTGGAAAAAAATATTAGAAAACTAAAGGAGTCAAAAAGTTTCGGGCAGAAACTACTCTCATGGTATTCTCAGCGAAAATAATTGCAGGCCCAAAAAATGTGAATGGTAACATTTATAGAGTACTATCAATTTTGTCTTTTTGTCCAGGATACCATGGTAGTCATTCCTTCGCGAAATTTTTCATGCATTTATATAGTACTACGCGAAGTCATCTTTGTTAAAGTAAAAGTTTCACTTTCTTTTTACTCTTCTCATTACTTTTAAAATATAAAATTCAGTTCGGGTGCAATGGGACCAAAGACACATTGGCTATTTCTGTTATATATTGGACTATTACCAGCTAACACTTGAATGCAAATTAAGGTATTATTTATGTCACGTAACCTGTACATATTACCTTAATATAATTCTACATCCCTCGATGCAAAGCAACATGTGATGCAAAGTTAACCTAAAATTAACTGGCGGACTGTGTCGTGCATCCAATGTGTTAAGAGTGTTCTCAGGGTCACTTACACTCACATTTTCTCCATGTATTCCATTAGCTTGCCCATCCATAGCTACTGTCGCAAACTCTATATTCGTCCAAGCATCAATGGCATTCTCAAAAAAATTATCAATGGCTCATCTTTGTGATTTTATCAACTCATCCACAAATCCTTTCCATAGTTCTGAAATCCAAAAAACGCAGAAGATCCACAAACCAATTATAATGAAATATCTTAATATAATTGACCTATATAGATAACTAATTAGTGACTGATGGTATTACCCGTGTAGGTACAAAGGTTCCGGCCGGCAAGACAAGAAGTGGTTAACTGGTGATCGATTGATGCCCTGGTTGGATCCAAGGAGGAGTTCCCTAGAGCTCTAGGCGCAGCATTAGAGAAGCGATCAGATCACACAAAGAGGCGCCAAGCCGGAGCACCAGAGTAACAATCTCTCCGTTGGCCGAAGCTCTCCGATCTCTGCACCGTAGCCGCCGCTGATTGCCGCTTTCATCGCGTACAGATAGATCGTGGTCGCGTAGTTGCATCGCGAAGGAAAATTTTAGGAAACGAGCAAAAGAAGATGAAAGAACGACCGTAGATAGCTCTCGGGCTCCCGTAACGTGTGCCCTTTGACTATGCGATACCCATACAGGCTGGCAATCGCACGTCGCAGTAGCGAAAAATTAGGCCATGGGCTACCGGCCGAATGCATGCATACTAGGCGTGGGGGCCCCTGTAAGGTGGGGGCCCGGGGCGACCGCCCCTCCTGCCCCCCTCAGGGCCGTCCCTGCAGACAGTAAGGCCTACAAACTGAACTGAAACAAAATGTTAATCCTCTCCACATTGAAACTGATTCCTACATGAGGAACGTCACACAAAGCAAATCTGAATCCAAAAAATACTAACATCAAGCGACAACAACATAGAGGGCTACCTCATCGCCGTTGAGATATGCACAAAATGGTTTGCTAGCTATCCATCCAGATAACTGCAATACTGATGTTCAAGCAAACAAAAAGGTGTAATCCAATCCAATTAATGTCAAATAAACAATACTCATGCTAGAGTTCGTGTAACAACTAATTATCCTTGTCATTATCCAGTATTTCATCAGCAGCAGCGACTATGTGCACTATAATGCCAAGACCAATAAATGCATCTTCTAAAATCAGCTATCATAGACCTTCCACAGGTATCCCTTAGAATCTGAGGAATGCATCGTACACTCTTGTATTACAGAGTTCCATCATGTGGTTATATGTATGCTGCTGATGAAAACGGCCTAGTAGTTTTGAAGTGTTGTAGTAGCATTCCTCAAAAAGGTCAAACCCAATTAGCAGATACTTCTATGCAACCCAGTTTGATGTTACCAAAATGGTCAAAATAATTCAAGACATGTGAACTAAACCAAGGATGGTGCTTGCCAATACCTGAACCCATAAAACTAACTACTTGTCATAGACGGGAGCAACTTGAGGCCAAAGTTGGAATCAGCTCATGTGGTCTAGCAAAGGAAGATGTGATATAAACAATGGCAGACAGCTCATTCAAAATTTTAAATACAATGGCACAATATTGAATCCCCAACAACCATATATCTTGACAATTTAAATCCTTGAATCTGCAACAAATCGAGAAATGAAATAATTGTATAGAGAAGAAAAAATGGAAGACATTGAGAATGCAATCTCTATCTGATGCATCTTCATGGGTGCAAATAATAGATTAACCTATCCAGAAAGTGCAATGACAACCTTAAGAATATGCTCTCCTGATTCAGATTGGGATTGGACCGAAGAAGCTCACCTTGGCCTCTTCACATAAGTCGATGCTTGATGCTCCCCAAGCCGAGCCATGGTCTTTATTGCCGCATCCAAACCTGCTGCGGCACGTAGCACACTCCTATATTTCGGCAAGCCCAAATTCACCTGCATTATTAGATCTACAAAAAAATCATTACCAGGATTGCAGAACAAATACACAAGGTTTGGCACTTTTGCTGGGACTAAGCTACATAGTACATACTGAGACATAAGCCATGTACTGAAATAACTACTCTGTACCCAAAACCAAATAATCATCTAACCCAAAATAGCTCTTCCATGCATCACATGTTTAGATTCAAATACTGCAGCCGTCGACACCTCTACAACAATACTATGTTACCCGCCATTAATCATTCATATGATCCTTAGATCATCGATCCACCAGTACTGGTACTACATGAGTCAGGAAAGAAATCTTCCCTTTTCACAACAAAGATAGCACACTACCCACTTCCTTATTTGTACAATGTACTGTGTGTAATAGTACAAAGCCTATACCCCTTCATTAATCACTCACACTCTCCCACTCACTTTGTATTGTCCTCATTCTCTCTTCTCTACACCATCCCCTTGACTGATACTCCCTCCGTTCCAAAATGAGTCATCTATTTTGGAACGGAGGGAGTACATAGCAGCACTAACTAAATTTTGTCACTTGATCACACAATGTATCACACATTCAAACTGTCCATGTAAGATTTGGCACACAAGATCATCAACATGAGTCTCCCTCAATTGCATATACATGCACAAAAAAGAAGTGGAATTCAGAAATTAATCAAGTAGATGTTGTACCTGAACCTCCTGTAGGATTTGGGGGAGGTTGTCAGCGAGCCAGGCATCCAAGTCCTCATGCGACGACGGTGCGTCGACGGAGAACAGGATCTCGGCGGGCACCATGGTGGAGGTCATGGCGGGTTGGGCGGCGCCGGATCGGGTAGAGGAGGTGGAGGGCACGCAGATCCGGGATGGAGCTGCCGGATCTGTCCAGTGGAGGTCCCGTGGCGGCGTTCGAACCTCCAAGGTGAGCTCGAGGACTAGGCATTGGCGCTGATCTCCTGGAGAGAAGGATAGAAAAGGAGATGAGAGAGAGAGAAGGCAGGGGAGCGGCGGCGTGACCTGGGAGTCGCTAGCGGTGGCGCCGGTCGCCGGATGATTCGCGAGAAAGGCCGGGTAGGAGGCGCACGGGAGGAGGAGCTCGGGGTCGGGCGCTCTGCGGGCGCTGGTGGTGGCGGCATATGGGAGCGGCGGCACTCGGGCTGGGCGGGCCGGATCTGGATCGAAATGTTTTTCCACTTTAAAAAGGAGCGCGGGTTGAATATCGAAAACCGTAGGGACTTTTTTGCAAAAATTGGTGACGACGTACAACTAGAAGCAATAGTTGGTTTATTAATAGGTAAAGATAAAGATAAATAGTATATATATATAGTGTTATTATTCATCACCCAGGGTGCAAAATAATTTATTCTTCACCGAGGTAATCTTACGATCATTTCATAAATAAATTACATTTTAAATACAAATATTTACATTCATATTGATTTATTGCATAAAATTTGACATAACAAAAGAAATATAAGTCAAAAATTGTATTTTATGTACATTTTACACTATGTTTTTACATTTTTAAATTTACGTAACATAAAAAACAATTACGACAAAATTATAGGTTTTCTTACATTCTCTTTTTATGTCTAAAATAAGACAAAATTTACGAAACGTAAAATTACGGTGCATAGTTGTTAAAATAGAGGTGGATGAAGAATAACTATCCCTCATACAGGTAGATGGTAAAACTGTGTCTACCATAGCTTGCCACAGAACTAGTTAAGTTTCCCTAAACTTCTAACGGTTCAAAAGTTATCAAAAAATATGAAATAAATATGGGAGCATCTCTCTAATGTAATAAGATGATCCAACGGAGGGATTGTCAATATATGCATCTATGTGTCCTCGACAAAAATAATAAGCATTTCAGCTCACTGCGACATAAATATATACTGAACTATTTGTTTTTTTGTCCAGGACACATACAGTCGTATTTTTTAATCCCTCCGTTGGATCATGTTATATATTATAGGTGTGTTGGTTTAGTATTTTTTTCAAAAAATTTGAAAACTTTTGCACCGTATATGGTCGCGCTATTCGTCACCCTAGGTGAGGAATAGTTATTCTTCACCCCTCTCTATTTTGACGTCAATGCACCGTATTTTTAGGTTCCATAAATTTTGTCTTATTTCATACGTAAAAAGAGAACGTAAGAAAATATATACTCGCCGTAAAAAATATTTTATGTTATGTAAAATTACGAACGTAAAACATATATAAAATGCGATATTTCTGGTCTTATAACGTATTTTTTTGTTTTTTTATATCAAATTTTACGTAGTGAATCAATATAAGTGTAACTATTTGTATTTCAAATGTAATTTATTTATGAAGCAGTCGTAAGATTACGTCGGGTGAATAATAACTTATTCTGCACCCTGGGTGATGAATAGTATCACTATATATATGTGTATATAGAAGTATATGGTCATTTTCGAGTACAAGGCCAGCCAAAAAAATTTTTAATCTATCCTATATTTTCAATCTAATCAATATACTGAACACGTCAGAAGGACTCGGAGGTCGCAGTCTCCTACTTTTGCGGCAGATCGGAACGTGGACGACAAGCCGCCTAGCTACAAGATCGACTCTCTAGAATTGTTTTACTTTTGATCACCCTGCACACATTTTCTCTTTGTCGCGTAGTAGCAGCATGTGGCGAATATTCCCCGTTTAAGATAACATATTTTAGTACACGGATTGCCTGCGGGTAGCTAGTCAAGCGCAAAACATATCATCTTATATTATCGCACACAGTGTCGAGCGGACACAAACATTTCTCAAGTTCTTACTAGTCTTTCGCTCTTCGCCATTGATCTCTCTCCACATCATTGAGAAGACACAAAGGCAACAGGAACGGGTATATACCCATACGGGCAGCGCAGAATATGTCGAGCTCTGAGATGGATTCCTCTTCGCTGAGCAGTGATACGTCTCCAACGTATCTATAATTTATGAAGTATTCATGCTATTATATTATCAACCTTGGATGTTTAATATGCTTTTATATGCTATTTTATATGGTTTTGGGACTAACCTATTAACTTAGAGTCCAGTGCCAGTTTTTGTTTTTTCCTTGTCTTTGAGTTTTACAGAAAAGTAATGTCAAACGGAGTCCAATTGACGAGCCGATTTTTGACGATTTTTTATGGACCAAAAGAAGACCCCGGAGTAAAAGAGTTGGGCCAGAAGAGTCCCGGGCTGTCCACGTGGGTGGGGGCGTGCCCACCCCCTAGGCGTGGGCCCCTGCCTCGTGGACGCCTCGGGCACCTCCTTGACGTGAGTCCGACGCTAAAAATTCATATAAATACAGAAACCTTAGAAAATTAACCTAGATCGGGAGTTCCGCCACCAGAAGCCTCCGTAGCCACCAAAAACCAATCTAGGCCCTCTTTGGCACCCTACTGGAGGGGGACATCATCACCGGAGGGCATGGAGGAGGATCCCGGAGGGGACATTATCATCATGAAGGCCAAGGACCAGAGGGAGAAACTCTCCCCATCCAGGGGGGAGGCCATGGAGGAGGAAGCACAAGGGCGAGAACGTCTCCTCCTCTCTCTTGGTGGCACCGGAGTGCCATCGAGAGGGGAATCATCGCCGTGGTGATCGTCTTCATCAACATCACCATCATCATCACCATCCTCATCTCTTTTACGCGGTCCACTCTCCAGCACCCCACTGTAATCTCTACTTGAACATGGTGCTTTATGCCACATATTATGATTCAATGATGTGTTGCCATCCTATGATGTTTTGAGTAGATATCTTTTGTCTTTGGGTTGATTGATGATCTAGATTGGTATGAGTTGTATGTTTTACTTTTGTGTTGTCCTATGGTGCCCTCCATGTCGCGCAAGCGTGAGGGATTCCCGCTGTAGGGTGTTGCAATACGTTTATGATTCGCTTATAGTGGGTTGCGTGGGTGACTGAAACACAAACCCGAGTAACGGGGTTGTTGCGTATGGGATAAAGAAGACTTGCTGCTTTAATGCTATGGTTGGGTTTTACCTTAATGATCTTTAGTAGTTGCGGATGCTTGCTAGAGTTCCAATCATAAGTGAATATGATCCAAGTACAGAAAGTATGTTAGCTTATGCCTCTCCCTCATATGAAACTGCAATAGTGATTACCGGTCTTGTTAATGATTGCCTAAGACAATTCCGCACACTGATCCACCATTATTCCACACTCGCTATTTATAATATTTAGTAATATATTCTAACTTCATGATAACAGCACCTAACTTTATATTTTAGCTCTCCGATATCATACAAAGTTATCCTCTTCATACCCACAACATTGTTTTATTTCTCGTTGCTAGTTGGTAGCAAACGTTCGGTGTATGTAGAGTCATATCAGTGGCAGATAGGGCTTGAGAGAATATTGATCTTACCTTTAGCTCCTTGTGGGTTCGACACTCCATACTTATCACTTCCACCTTTGAAAATTGCTACGATCATTCCTTGCACTTGGGGATTATCAAGCTCTTTTCTCGCGCCGTTGCCGAGGAGCAATAGCGTGGGATTGATATTCTCGTGTGTGCTTGTTTGCTTTCTTCACTAAGTAGATTTTGTTTTTCCTTTTTGTTTCTGTTTAGTTGTGGGTGAAACATACAAAAAAATTAAAAGAATGAAAATACCATAAAAAATTACTTGCCTTTCATGCCTAAAAAGTTTTTTAAAAAGAGAAGTGATTGGAAAGTTATGCATTGAAGAAGTGAGGGTCGACCTTGAGCACTCGTGTTCATGCTCACAGAAACAATGTAGAATTTTTCATGGAAGTTTCTCTATAAATAGTTATCCCCTTATATATAAAAATAACGTGCCAAGCTTTGGTTTTAGGATGATTAGATTGCTTGTTTACTATGTGCGGAACAAAAACAGAAACTTTGGCTGTAGCGCGTGATTTTACATTTTTTACTGGAAAGTCAAATGGGTCTGAAACTTTTTGCACATTACTTCTGTGTAAATTGTTCAAATTTTCAAACTTATTGCATAATTTTTGGAGATACAAAAGTTTATTAAACCTTCAGATTACTACAGATTGTCCTATTTTGGACATAATCTGTTTTCCGTCTGTTGTTTGCTTATTTTGATGAATCTGTGGGTAGTATCGGGGGGTATACAGTAGATATAGTTCTAATATGAAATTGGAATGAGTTTGCAACAGTACCTAAAGGTAGTGATTTGCTTTATTATACTAACGGATCTCACAAAGTTTTTGTTAAGTTTTTTGTGGATGAAGTGTTCAAAGAACGAGGAGTTACCAATGTGAGAAGAATAAAGAGAGGCAAGAGCTCAAGCTTGGGGATGCCCAAGGGACACCAAGTAAATATTCTAAGGATACTCAAGCATCTAAGCTTGGAGATGCCCCGGTTGGCATCCCATCTTTCTTCTTCAACAATTATCGGTATACCTCGGTTTTTGTTTCGTTCACATGATTTGTGTCCTTTGTTTTTGTTGTTCTTCCTTTATGAACCATGCTAGTATGTGATAGCCCTTAATTGATTTATAGAATGCTTCATGTGCTTCACTTATATCTTTTAAGTATGATCTTATAGAATTACTCTTTGTGCTTCACTTAAATCTTTTGAGTATGGTTTTATAGAATGCTTCGTGTGCTTCACTTATACATTTTGAGCTTGGACATTGGTTAGTTTATATTAATTGTAGAAAGCTACATGAACTTCACTTATATCTTTTGGAGTATGAATAATACTATCATCTAAAGCGGGTTTGGAAGAGTGTCAACTCTAGGAACTAGTGATCCCGCTATTTCGAATGAGAAGAATTTTGCTTATGTGGAGAGTAGAAAAATTTCTATGCTTGTAGATCATGAAAAGAATGTTTTATGTGATGGTTATATTGTTGAAATCATTCATGATGCTACTGAAAATTATTATGAGGGGGGAATACATGCTTGTAGGAGTGCAATAATATCAAGTTTTTCTCTCTATGTGCTTAAAGTTTTGAAGTTATACTTGTTTTTCCTTCCTATGCTAGTTGATTATTGTTCCCATAAATTGTGTTCTCACAAAATCCCTAGGCATAGGAAGTGGGTTAGGTTTAAATGTGCTAGTTATATTCTTCATGATGCTCTCTTTATGTTCAAGTCTTATCTTTCATGTGAGCATCATTGAAATCATCATGCCTAGCTAAAAGGCATTAAAGAAAAGCGCTTGTTGGGAGACAACCCAGTATTTACCCTTACTATTTTTGTGTGTTTACATGATTAAGCTAATGTATTAATCATGTATTATAGCTTCTGTTTCAATAAAGTGCCAAGTAAGACCTTTGGGAAGACTTGGGTGAAAGTTAATGTGATCTTGCTGTAAAAAAATAGAAACTTTGCGCTCACGAGATTAGCTGCCATGTTTTACAGAAGAGTGCTTTGGTGCTGATTCTTTTTTTAAAAGATTAATAGACAAATTCCTCACGTCCACCAATTTATTTCATAATTGTTTGAGTAGCAGAAGTATGGTTAGTGTTCAGATCATTACAGACTGTTCTGTTTCTGACATATTCTGTTTTCATTGCATAGTTTGCTTGTTTTCTAGTTTCTATGACTTATATTTGTCAATATAAATTGTAGGAATGATATGGTACAGTAGGCATTGCATGAGAACAATTATGAACCTTTTCTTTGACAGTACCAAAGTGAATGGTTTACTCTTTATCATACTAACCTATCTCACGAAGTCCCGTTAAGTTTTGTGTGATTGAAGTTTTCAAGCTTTGGGTGAGATATCGATATGAGGAGAATAAGGAGTGGAAAGACCCTAAGCTTGGGGATGCGCAAGGCACCCCAAGGTAATATTTAAGGAAGACTCAAGCGCCTAAGCTTGGGGATGCCCCGGAAGGCATCCCCTCTTTTCGTCTTCAAAACTATCGGTATACCTTACTCGGAGCTATATTCTTATTCGTCACATGATATGTGTTTTGGTTGGAGCGTATTTTCAATTTTACTTGCTGTTTGAATAAAATCATTGGATCTGAAATATTAAATGAAAAGGAATCCTCCCATGGCTAGTTAATTATTTGACTACTCAGTGTCCTTCACTATTATCTTTTGGAGTAGTTTGTCATTTACTCACGTGCTTCACGTATATCCTATGAGTAAATGGTTGAATAATTGAATATCATAAGTATGAATTTATATATGTTTCATATGCTTATACCATGGGGAGTAATGACTTCACATAGAATAAGTATAGGTAGTAAACTTATTGAAAGTTAGCAAACGTAGAATTGGTCACTTGAACAATTCATGAAAGAATATTGAAGGAAGACAGATTTCACATATAAATATACTATCTTGGACATCTTTTGTAATTGTGAGCACTCATTAAAATATGACATGCTAAAAGGTTGATGTCGGACAAGGAAGACATCGTAATGGGTTATGTTTTCTTATATCCAAAATAAAGTATATTTTCTTGGATCATCCAACATGTTGAACTTGCTTTCCCCCCTCATGCTAGCCAAATTCTTTGCACCAAGTAGAGATACTACTTGTGCCTCCAAACATTCCTTAAACCAGTTTTGCCATGAGAGTCCACCATACCTACCTATGATTGAGTAAGATCCTTCAAGTAAGTTGTCATTGGTGCATGCAATAAAAATTGCCTTCTAAATATGTATGATCTATTAACGTGGAGAAAATAAGCTTTATACGAACTTGTGACGTGGAAGAAATAAAAGCGATGGACTGCATAATAAAGGTCCATATCACAAGTGGCAATATAAAGTGACGTTCTTTTGCATTAAGATTTTGTGCATCCAACCATAAAAGTGCATGACAACCTCTGCTTCCCTCTGCGAAGGGCCTATCTTTTACTTTTATCTTCTACCTTATGCAAGAGTCATGGTGATCTTC